>NW_027590811.1:77500-132500 GCF_964213995.1 Mustelus asterias
GAACCTACACAGCTTTGGACAGGAAATGGCAATTTACTGTGTCCAATCCACAAATTTGGAAAATACTGGGATGGATTGAGAAATGGTTTCCGGGCAGAAAACAGAGCTCAGATACAAATGGGCCCTTTGGCCCAACTTTTCCCTGCCACCCAGTTTTTACCATTAAGCTCGTATCAAATGCCTTGCGTTTGGCCCAAATCCCTCCATACCAATCTTACCAGAATAACTGTCTAAATGCTTTTTAAAATATAAAATTGTGTCCGCTTCTAATCCGACCTCTGGCAGCTTGTTCCAATCCCTCACCACCCTCTGTGTGAAAAGAATTGCCCTCTGGACCCTCTCCCCTCTCACCTTAAACCTATGTCTTCTAGTTTTAGACTCCCCTCCCTTTTGGAAAAGATGTTGACGAGCTTATCAAAGAACAAAGAGAATTACAGCACAGGAACAGGCCCTTCGGCCCTCCAAGCCTGCACCAACCATGCTGCCCGACTGAACTAAAACCCCCTACCCTTCCGGGGACCATATCCCTCTATTCCCATCCTATTCATGTATTTGTCCAGACGTTCCGTAAAACTCACTATCGTATCTGCTTCCACGACCTCCCCCGGCAGCGAGTTCCAGGCACCCACCACCCTCTGTGTAAAAAAACTTGCCTTGTACATCTCCTTTAAACCTTGCCCCTCACACCTTAAACCTATGCCCCCTAGATTTTGAATCTTCCACCCTGGTAAAAGGCTTCTGACTATCCACTCTGTCCATGCCCCTCATAATCTTGTAGAATTCTATCAGGTCATCCCTCAACCTCCGTCGTTCCAGTGAGAACAAACCAAGTTTCTCCAATCTCTCCTCAGAGCTAATGCCCTCCATACCAGGAAACATCCTGGTAAATCTTTTCTGAATCCTCTCCAAATTCTCCACATCTTTCTGGTAGTGTGTCGATCAGAATTGAACACTATATTCCAAGTGCGGCCTAACTAAGGTTCTATAAAGCTGCTGTATCCATGCCCTCATTATTTTAGAGACCTCTATAAGAACACCACTGAGCCAACCCAAGGGAAAAAAAGTCCCAGAGTATCCAGCCTCTCATTATATCTCAAACCATCAGGACCCCATAGCATCCCAGTCATTCTTTTCTGCACACTTTCTAGCTTAATAATCTCCTTTCTATAAGGGTGACCAGAACAATACACAGCATTCCAAGTGTGGTCTTACCAATGTCTTGTACAACTTCAACAAGACGTCCCAACTCCTGTATTCCATGTTCTGACCAATGAAACCAAGCATGTGGAATGCCTTCTTCACCACTCTATCCACCTGTGACTCCACTTTCAAGGAGCTATCAATCTGTACCCCGAGATCCCTTTGTTCTGTAACTCTCACCAACACCCTACCATTAACTGAGTAAGTCCTGTGTTGGTTCGATCCACCAAAATGTATCACCTTGCATTTATCTAAATTAAATTCCATCTGCCATTCAACAGCCCACTGGCCCAACTGATCAATATCCCATTGCAACCCTAGATAACCTTCTTCACTGTCCACTATGCCACTAATCTTGGTGTCATCTGCAAACTTACAAACCATGCCTCCTAAATTCTCATCCAAATCATTAATATAAATGACCAATAACAGTGGACCCAGCACCGATCCCTGAGGCACCCCGTTGGTCACAGGCCTCCAGTTTGACCAAAAAAACAACCCTCGACAACCACCCTCTGTCTTCTGTCATCAAGCCTATTTTATATCCATTTGGCTACCTCACCCTGGATCCCGTGAGATTTAACCAAATCCTGTCTGCTTTTGTTTTTAAATGTTTACATGTTTAAACACTGAAACCTCTTGCCCTTGTTGGGAATATCAGTGCGGTTTGAGAAAAGCAAACACTGATTACACACTCAAAACCCCCCAACACAGGACTGAGCAGAGAGTGTGAAATGTGACTGGTGTGAGTGTGGATTGTCTTTTAAAAGTGGGTAAGAAACACTCCTCCATTTTCAAATCTTTACCTTGCTTATGTAGCGTCTTGGACTCCCCTGACACTAACTACCCATCTGAATTAATCTCTATTCCACACTGTCTAACTGTTACTCTCTGCTTTGCTCCCTCTCCCTATCTCTCTGTTACTCTCCATCGCTCCATCTCTCTCTCTTCCTCTCCCTCTCTATCCCTCTCATCCACCATGTTGTTTATCGTTAAGGGGTCTAATCACGGAGAATTCAAACACTCCTTCTCTTTCTGTCTTGGCAGAATTAGCAACATTAGTGGATATTTCAAGACTGGATTCACACAATACAGACAGAAGGCTGGTGAGCTCAGTACACGTGGTACCTGAATGTTACAATAAGATAGAATCTGTATTCAGACAACTGTCACTCCACAGGGTCCAAACTTCACCGTGTTAATTTGATTTGATTTGATTGATTTGTATTGGGATGCAGTGAGAAGTATTGTTTCTTGTGCGCTATCCAGACAAAACATTCCGTACATAGAGTGCACAGGGGAGAAGGAGAGGAAAGGGTGCAGAATATAGTGTTGCAGTTACCGATAGACTGTAGAAAAAGATCAGCTCACACACACACACACTCTCTTACACACTCTTTGACACACACATAATCTCACGCACACACACGCTCTCTCTCTCTCACACACACTCTCTCTCACACTCTCACACACACACATACTATCTCTCACACACACACACACACACTCTCACACACACACGCTCTCTCTCTCGCACACACACTCTCTCACACTCTCAGACACACACATACTATCTCACACACACACACACTCTCTCACACACACACGCTCTCTCTCTCTCACACACTCTCTCACACACACACGCTCTCTCTCTCTCACACACACACACTCTCTCTCGCACACGCCCTCTCTCACACTCTCAGACACACACATACTATCTCACTCACACACACACGCTCTCTCTCTCTCACACACACTCTCACACTCTCAGACACACACACACTCTCTCACACACACACACGCTCTCTCTCTCTCACACACACACACTCTCTCTCTCTCACACACACACTCTCTCACACTCTCAGACACACACACACTCTCTCTCTCACACACACACTCTCTCTCAGACGCACTCTGTCTCCATCACACATTGTCTCTCTTTCTCACACTCTCCCTCTCACACACACACACAAAGTCATATTCTCTCTCACACACACACATTCTCTCTCACACACCCAATGTGGAGGGAGATTTACGCTGTATCTCACCCGATGCTGTACCTGTCCTGGGTGTGTTTGATGTGTAGGCAGCTTTTCCCTGCATCTATCCCCATGCTGTATCTGTCATTGGAATATTTGATTGTCATGATGTGGAGATTTGATAGTTATTTGATAGTGACAGTGTAGAGGGAGCTTTATCTGTATCTAACCCCGTGCTGTACCTGTCCTGGAAGTGTTTCATGGGGACAGTGTAGAGGGAGCTTTACTCTGTATCTAACCCCGTGCTGTACCTGTCCTGGGTGTGTTTGATGGGAACAGTGCAGAGGGAGCTTTACTCTGTATCTAACCCCGTGCTGTACCTGTCCTGGGAGTGTTGGATGGGGACAGTGTAGAGAGAGCTTTACTCTGTATCGAACTCTGTGCTGTACCTGTACCTTTCCTGGGAGTGTTTGATGGGAACAGTGTCGAGGGAGCTTTACTTTGCATCTAATCCCGCGATTCAGTTACTGATAGACTGTAGAGGAAGATCAGGTCACACACACACTCTCCTTACACACTCTCAGACACACACACACACACACACACACACACACACACTCAAACACACACACATGCTCTCTCTGTCTCTCACACACACATACACTATCTCTTACGCACTCTCTCACTCACACACATGCTCTTTCTCTCTGTCACACACACTCTTTCTCTCTCTCTCACACACTTTCTCTCTCACACACATTCTCTCACACGCACTTTCACCCATGCATTCTCTCTCACTGACACACTCTCACACACATGCACTCAGTCTCTCACACACACATACACTCAGTCTCTCACACACACACAGATACACTGACTCTCTCACACACATACACTCTCTCACACATACACTCTCTCTCAACCATATACTCTCTCTCTCGCACACACACACTCTCACACACACAATCACTCTCACACACACACTCTCTCTCTCGCACACACTCTCTCTCTCACACACACACTCTCTTTCTCACACACACTCTCTTTCTCACACACACACTCTTTCTCACACACACTCTCTCACACGCACACACTCTCTCTCGCACACACTCTCTCTCTCGCACACACTCTCTCACACACACACACACACTTTCTCACACACTCTCTCTCTCTCGCACACACACTCTCTCTCACACACACAAACTCTCTCTCTCTCACACACACACACACACACAATGATGGGCAAAATGTAGAGGAAGATTTGAGCTGTATCTAACCCCGTGCTGTACCTGTCCTGGGTCTGTTTGATGTGCACAATGTGGAGGCAGCTTTTCCATTAATCTCGCACCATGCTGTATCTGTCATTGGATTATTTGATGGGGACAGTGTAGAGGGAGCTTCACTCTGCATCTAACCCTGTGCTGTACATGTCCTGGGAGTGTTTGATGAGGACAGTGAAGTGGGAGCTTTACTCTATATCTAACCACTTGCTGTATCTGTCGTGGGTGTGTTTGATGGGGACAGTGTAGACGGAGATTTATTCTGTATCTCACCCCGTGCTGTATCTGTTAGAACATAAGAACATAAGAAATAGGAGCAGGAGTAGGCCATCTAGCCCCTCGAGCCTGCCCCGCCATTCAATAAGATCATGGCTGATCTGACGTGGATCAGTACCACTTACCCGCCTGATCCCCATAACCCTTAATTCCCTTACCGATCAGGAATCCATCCATCCGCGCTTTAAACATATTCAGCGAGGTAGCATCCACCACCTCAGTGGGCAGAGAATTCCAGAGATTCACCACCCTCTGGGAGAAGAAGTTCCTCCTCAACTCTGTCTTAAACCGACCCCCCTTTATTTTGAGGCTGTGTCCTCTAGTTTTAACTTCCTTACTAAGTGGAAAGAATCTCTCCGCCTCCACCCTATCCAGCCCCCGCATTATCTTATAATATCTGTTCCGGGAGTGTTTGATGGGGACAGTGTAGAGGGAGATTTACACTGTATCTAACCCCATGTTGTACCTGTCCTGGGAGTGTTTCATGGGGACAGTGAAGAGGGAGCTTTACTCTGTATCTAACCCCGTGCTGTACCTGTCCTTGGTTTGTCTGATGGGGATATTGTAGAGGGAGCTTTACTCCATATCTAACCCCCTGCTGTATCTGTTCTTGGAGTGTTTGATGGGGATAGTGCAGAGGGAGCTTTACTCTGTATCTAACCCATGCTGTCCCTGTCCTGGGAGTGTTTGATGGGAACAGTGTAGAGAGAGCTTTACTCTGTATCGAAACCCGTGCTGTACCTGTCCTGGGAGTGTTTGATGGGGACAGTGTCGAGCGAGCTTCACTCTGTATCTAAACCCGTGCTGTCCCTGTCCTGGGAGTGTTTGATGAGGACAGTGTAGAGGGAGCTTTACTCTGTATCTAACCCTGTGCTGTACCTGTCCTGGGAGTGTTTGATGGGGACAGTGTAGAGGGAGCTTTACTCTGTATCTATCCCCGTGTTGTACCTGTCCTGGGAGTGTTTGATGGGGACAGTCTCGAGGGAGCTTTACTCTGTATCTAACCCCGTGCTGTACCTGTCCTGGGAGTGTTTGATGGGGGACAGTGTAGAGGGAGCTTTACTCTGTATCTAACCCCGTGCTGTACCTGTCCTGGGAGTGTTTGATGGGGACAGTGTGGAGGGAGCTTTACTCTGTATCTAACCCTGTGCTGTACCTGTCCTGGGAGTGTTTGATGGGGGACAGTGTAGAGGGAGCTTTACTCTGTATCTAACCCCGTGCTGTACCTGTCCTGGGAGTGTTTGATGGGGGACAGTGTAGAGGGAGCTTTACTCTGTATCAAACCCCGTGCTGTACCTGTCCTGGGAGTGTTTGATGGGGACAGTCTCGAGGGAGCTTTACTCTGTATCTAAACCCGTGCTGTACCTGTCCTGGGCGAGTTTGTTGGGGACAGTGCTGAGGGAGCTTTACTCTGTATCTAACCCCGTGCTGTATCTGTCCTTGGTTTGTTTGATGGGGACAGTGTAGAGGGAGCTTTACTCTATATCTAACCCCGTGCTGTATCTGTTCTGGGACGGTTTGATGGGGACAGTGTACAGTGAGCTTTAATCTGTATCTAACCCCGTGCTGTAACTGTCCTGGGAGTGTTTGATGGGGACAGTGTAGTGGGAGCTTTACGCTGTATCTAACCCCGTGCTGTACCTGTCCTGGGACTGTTTGATGGGGACAGTGCAGTGGGAGCTTTACACTGTATCTAACCCCGTGCTGTATCTGTCCTGGGTGTGTTGGATGGGGACAGTGGAGAGAGAGCTTTACTCTGTATCGAACTCTGTGCTGTACCTGTACCTTTCCTGGGTGTGTTTGATGGGAACAGTGTCAAGGGAGCTTTACTCTGCATCTAATCCCGTGATTCAGTTACTGATAGACTGCCGAGGAAGGTCAGGTCACACACACGCTCTCCTTACACACTCTCAGACACACACACACACACACACATGCTCTCTCTATCTCTCACACACACATACACTATCTCTTACGCACTCTCTCACTCACACACATGCTCTTTCTCTCTGTCACACACACTTTCTCTCTCTCACACACTTTCTCTCTCACACACACTTTCTCTCTCTCACATTCTCTCACACACACTTTCACGCTCACACTCTCACCCATGCATTCTCTCTCACTGACACACTCTCACACACATGCACTCAGTCTCTCACACACACATACACTCTCTCTCACACACACATACACTCACTCTCTCACACACATACACTCTCTCTCTCACACACATACACTCTCTCTCACGCACACACTCTCTCTCATGCACTCTCTCTCTCTCACACACACACTCTCTCTCTCACGCACACACTCTCTCTCACGCACACACTCTCTCTCACACACACACACTCTCTCTCACGCACACGCTCTCTCTCTCGCACACGCTCTCTCTCTCGCACACGCTCTCTCTCTCGCACACGCTCTCTCTCTCGCACACGCTCCCTCTCTCGCACACGCTCTCTCTCTCGCACACGCTCTCTCTCTCGCACACGCTCTCTCTCTCGCACACGCTCTCTCTCTCGCACACGCTCTCTCTCTCGCACACGCTCTCTCTCTCGCACATGCTCTCTCTCTCACACACGCTCTCTCTCGCACACACTCTCTCTCGCACACGCTCTCTCTCTCACACACGCTCTCTCTCTCGCACACGCTCTCTCTCTCACACACGCTCTCTCTCTCGCACACGCTCTCTCTCGCACACACTCTCTCGCACACGCTCTCTCTCTCGCACACACACTCTCTCTCACACACGCTCTCTCTCTCGCACACACTCTCTCTCTCGCACACACTCTCTCTCTCGCACACACTCTCTCTCTCGCACACGCTCTCTCTCTCGCACACACTCTCTCTCTCACACACGCTCTCTCTCTCACACACGCTCTCTCTCTCGCACACGCTCTCTCTCTCGCACACGCTCTCTCTCTCGCACACACTCTCTCTCTCGCACACACTCTCTGTCTCGCACACACTCTCTCTCTCGCACACGGTCTCTCTCTCTCACACACTCTCTCGCACACACTCTCTCTCTCGCACACGCTCTCTCTCTCGCACACGCTCTCTCTCTCGCACACGGTCTCTCTCTCGCACACACTCTCTCTCTCGCACACACTCTCTCTCTCGCACACACATTCTCTCTCGCACACACTCTCTCTCTCTCACACTCACACACTTTCTCACACACTCTCTCGCACACAATCTCTCCCACACACACACACTCTCTCTCTCTCACACACACACACACACACACACACACAATGATGGGGCAAAATGTAGAGGAAGATTTGAGCTGTATCTAACCCCGTGCTGTACCTGTCCTGGGTCTGTTTGATGTGCACAATGTGGAGGCAGCTTTTCCTTTAATCTCGCACCATGCTGTATCTGTCATTGGATTATTTGATAGTGACAGTGTATAGGGAGCTTCACTCTGTATCTAATCCCTTGCTGTACCTGTCCTGGGAGTGTTTGATGGGGACGGTGTCGAGGGAGCTTTACTCTGTATCTAATCCCGTGCTGTACCTGTCCTGGGAGTGTTTGATGGGGACAGTGTATTGGGAGCTTCACTCTGTATCTAAACCCGTGCTGTACCTGTCCTGGGAGTGTTTGATGGGGACAGTATAGAGGGAGCTTTACTCTGTATCTAACCCCGTGCTGTACCTGTCCTGGGAGTGTTTGATGGGGACAGTGTAGTGGGAGCTTCACTCTGTATCTAAACACGTGCTGTACCTGTCCTGGGAGTGTTTGATGGGGATAGCGTAGAGGGAGCTTTATCTGTATCTACCCTGTGCTGTATATGTCCTGGGAGTGTTTGATGAGGACAGTGAAGTGGGAGCTTTACTCTATATCTAACCACTTGCTGTATCTGTCCTGGGAGTGTTTGATGAGGACAGTGAAGTGGGAGCTTTACTCTATATCTAACCACTTGCTGTATCTGTCCTGGGAGTGTTTGATGGGGACAGTGTAGAGTGTGCTTTACTCTGTATCTAACCCCGTGCTGTACCTGTCCTGGGAGTGTTTGATGGGGACAGTGTCGAGGGAGCTTCACTCTGTATCTAAACACGTGCTGTACCTGTCCTGGGAGTGTTTGATGGGGATAGTGTAGAGGGAGCTTTATCTGTATCTAACCCTGTGCTGTATATGTCCTGGGAGTGTTTGATGAGGACAGTGAAGTGGGAGCTTTACTCTATATCTAACCATTTGCTGTACCTGTCCTGGGAGTGTTTGATTGGGACAGTGTTGAGGGAGCTTTACTCTATATCTAACCACTTGCTGTCCCTGTCCTGCGAGTGTTTGATGCAGACAGTGTCGAGGGACCTTTACTCTGCATTGAACCCCGTGCTGTATTTGTCCTGGGTGTGTTTAATGGGGACAGTGTCGAGGGAGCTATACTCTGTACCTAACCCTGTGCTGTACCTGTCCTGGGAGTTTTTGATGGGGACAGGACTTGGGGGACATTGGATTTTAGACAATGTTTAGGGTTTTAGACTTTTCGGAGTGAAATTCAGGAACACTTTGCCACACCAGGTGTGATATTAGTTTGGAACTACCTTCTATATTTCACAGTTGATGCTCAGTCACTTATTAATGTTCAAACCTGAAGTTGATAGATGGTATTTTACACACAGGAGAAGCAATTTAAAATCAATGGGTCAATGTTAAAATACTTGCAGGAACAGAGAGACCTGGGGTTTCAGTTCATTTTTACATCTTAAAGATTCAACCTGGGGCTCAGAATCTGTCAGTTGAATCTACTTTTCCTGTCCCGAAAACGTGTCAACAATTGTGTTGGGGAATGTGACAAAAGGTGACATTCCTGCATCCTGCACAGTGGGGTTGGGAGGTTGTTTGAAAGGAGATTCAGAAAGTGTCAATTAGATTGTGTCTCTTTGCAGAAGTTGAGTATTTCACAGGAGATGCCTTGAGATAAAGGAAAGTTTTACCAATGTCTGCGTAACTTTCAAAGTCTCCAGACGCATGAAGGGGGCAGAGATTTTGTAATATTCAGAGCAGGAGATGCCAGACAATCACAGAATTGAAGATGTGAGGCCATCTCTTGTTTCTGAATGTCAATCTGTAGCTTTTAAACTTTAGTCCTGGGCTAATCATTCCAAGTTTGCAATCCCACACTTTGCTGTTGTGAATTGTGAGTTGTAAATTTTCTGAAATTGATTCTGTAATAAAAATCCCTGCAGGATGCAATGATTCCCATTCTGTCTGCTGCTGCAAAGCCCCAGTTTGTGTCTCAGTTTCACTATTTATCAACCATTTAAGATCCAAGAGCCATAGAATTCCTACACTGCAGAATGAGGCCATTCAGCCCAACAAGTCTGCCCCGACAATAATCCCACCCAGGCCCGAATCCCCCTGACACTAAGGGGCAATTTAGCAAACGTGCAAACTCCACACAGTCACTCGAGGCGGGGAATCGAACCCAGATCCCTGGCGCTGTGAGTCAGCAGTGCTAACCACTGTGCCACCGTGTCGCCCGGTGATGAGACAGAACGTTTGCCAAAGTGCACAGAAATAGGCAGCATTGTCAGCATTTTAGCTGGAAGCTTCAAATGACAAAGGGATCTTAATAGTAGAGTCACAGAATCCCTGCAGTGCAGAAGGAGACCATTCAGCCCATCGAGTCTGTACTGACTCTCTGACACAGTATCTTACCAAGGCCCTTGACCCAGCCCTATCCCCGGAACCCCACACATTTACCTTAATCCACCGAACCAACACAGCTTTGGACAGGAAACGGCAATTTACTGTGTCCAATCCACAAATTTGGAAAATACTGGGATGGATTGAGAAATGGTTTCCGGGCAGAAAACAGAGCTCAGATACAAATGGGCCCTTTGGCCCAACTTTTCCCTGCCACCCAGTTTTTACCATTAAGCTCGTATCAAATGCCTTGCGTTTGGCCCAAATCCCTCCATACCAATCTTACCAGAATAACTGTCTAAATGCTTTTTAAAATATAAAATTGTGTCCGCTTCTACTACGACCTCTGGCAGCTTGTTCCAATTCCTCACCACCCTATGTGTGAAAAGAATTGCCCTCTGGACCCTCTCCCCTCTCACCTTAAACCTATGTCTTCTAGTTTTAGACTCCCCTCCCTTTTGGAAAAGATGTTGACGAGCTTATCAAAGAACAAAGAGAATTACAGCACAGGAACAGGCCCTTCGGCCCTCCAAGCCTGCACCAACCATGCTGCCCGACTGAACTAAAACCCCCTACCCTTCCGGGGACCATATCCCTCTATTCCCATCCTATTCATGTATTTGTCCAGACGTTCCGTAAAACTCACTATCGTATCTGCTTCCACTACCTCCCCCGGCAGCGAGTTCCAGGCACCCACCACCCTCTGTGTAAAAAAACGTGCCTTGTACATCTCCTTTAAACCTTGCCCCTCACACCTTAAACCTATGCCCCCTAGATTTTGAATCTTCCACCCTGGTAAAAAGCTTCTGACTATCCACTCTGTCCATGCCCCTCATAATCTTGTAGAATTCTATCAGGTCGCCCCTCAACCTCCGTCGTTCCAGTGAGAACAAACCAAGTTTCTCCAATCTCTCCTCAGAGCTAATGCCCTCCATCCTAGGAAACATCCTGGTAAATCTTTTCTGAACCCTCTCCAAAGCCTCCACATCTTTCTGGTAGTGTGTCGATCAGAATTGAACACTATATTCCAAGTGCGGCCTAACTAAGGTTCGATAAAGCTGCTGTATCCATGCCCTCATTATTTTAGAGACCTCTATAAGAACACCACTAAGCCAACTCAAGGGAAAAAAGTCCCAGAGTATCCAGCCTCTCATTATAACTCAAACCATCAGGACCCCATAGCATCCCAGTCATTCTTTTCTGCACACTTTCTTGCTTAATAATCTCCTTTCTATAAGGGTGACCAGAACAATACACAGCATTCCAAGTGTGGTCTTACCAATGTCTTGTACAACTTCAACAAGACGTCCCAACTCCTGTATTCCATGTTCTGACCAATGAAACCAAGCATGTGGAATGCCTTCTTCACCACTCTATCCACCTGTGACTCCACTTTCAAGGAGCTATCAATCTGTACCCCGAGATCCCTTTGTTCTGTAACTCTCACCAACACCCTACCATTAACTGAGTAAGTCCTGTGTTGGTTCGATCCACCAAAATGTATCACCTTGCATTTATCTAAATTAAACTCCATCTGCCATTCAACAGCCCACTGGCCCAACTGATCAATATCCCATTGCAACCCTAGATAACCTTCTTCACTGTCCACTATGCCACTAATCTTGGTGTCAACTGCAAACTTACAAACCATGCCTCCTAAATTCTCATCCAAATCATTAATATAAATGACCAATAACAGTGGACCCAGCACCGATCCCTGAGGCACCCCGCTGGTCACAGGCCTCCAGTTTGACCAAAAAAACAACCCTCTACAACCACCCTCTGTCTTCTGTCATCAAGCCTATTTTATATCCATTTGGCTACCTCACCCTGGATCCCGTGAGATTTAACCAAATCCTGTCTGCTTTTGTATTTAAATGTTTACATGTTTAAACACTGAAACCTCTTGCCCTTGTTGGGAATATCAGTGCGGTTTGAGAAAAGCAAACACTGATTACACACTCAAAACCCCCCAACACAGGACTGAGCAGAGAGTGTGAAATGTGACTGGTGTGAGTGTGGAATGTCTTTTAAAAGTGGGTAAGAAACACTCCTCCATTTTCAAATCTTTACCTTGCTTATGTAGCGTCTTGGACTCCCCTGACACTAACTACCCATCTGAATTAATCTCTATTCCTCACTGTCTAACTGTTACTCTCTGCATTGCTCCCTCTCCCAACCTCTCTGTTACTCTCCATCGCTCCATCTCTCTCTCTTCCTCTCCCTCTCTCTATCCCTCTCATCCACCATGTTGTTTATCATTCAGGGATCTAATCACGGAGAATTCAAACACTTTTTCTGTTTCTGTCTTGGCAGAATTAGCAACATTAGTGGATATTTCAAGACTGGATTCACACAATACAGACAGAACGCTGGTGAGCTCAGTACACGTGGTACCTGAATGTTACAATAAGATAGAATCTGTATTCAGACAACTGTCACTCCACAGGGTCCAAACTTCACCGTGTTAATTTGATTTGATTTGATCGATTTGTATTGGGATGCAGTGAGAAGTATTGTTTCTTGTGCGCTATCCAGACAAAACATTCCGTACATAGAGTGCACAGGGGAGAAGGAGAGGAAAGGGTGCAGAATATAGTGTTGCAGTTACCGATAGGGTGTAGAAAAAGATCAGCTCTCACACACACACTCTCTCTTACACACTCTTAGACAAACACATAATCTCACACACACACACGCTCTCTCTCTCTCTCACACACACACTCTCTCACACTCTCAGACACACACATACTATCTCACACACACACACTCTCTCTTACACAGTCTTAGACACACACATAATCTCACACACACACACGCTCTCTCTCTCTCTCACACACACACTCTCTCACACTCTCAGACACACACATACTATCTCACACACACACACTCTCTCTCACACACACACACGCTCTCTCTCTCACACACACTCTCTCACACACACACACACTCTCTCACACACACACTCTCTCTCTCACACACACACTCTCTCGCACTCTCAGACACACACATACTATCTCACACACACACACACACACTCACACACGCTCTCTCTCTCTCGCACGCACACTCTCTCACACTCTCAGACACACACATACTATCTCACACACACACTCTCTCTCACACACACACGCTCTCTCTCTCACACACACACGCTCTCTCTCTCTCACACACACACTCTCTCACACTCTCAGACACACATACACTCTCTCTCACACACACACTCACTCTCTCAGATGCACTCTGTCTCCATCACACATTGTCTCTCTTTCTCACACTCTCCCTCTCACACACACACACACAAACTCATATTCTCTCTCTCACACACACATTCTCTCTCACACACACAATGTAGAGGGAGATATACGCTGTATCTCACCCGATGCTGTACCTGTCCTGGGTGTGTTTGATGTGTAGGCAGCTTTTCCCTGCATCTATCCCCATGCTGTATCTGTCATTGGAATATTTGATTGTCATGATGTGGAGATTTGATAGTTATTTGATAGTGACAGTGTAGAGGGAGCTTTATCTGTATCTAACCCCGTGCTGTACCTGTCCTGGAAGTGTTTCATGGGGACAGTGACGAGGGAGCTTTACTCTGTATCTAACCCCGTGCTGTACCTGTCCTGGGTGTGTTTGATGGGAACAGTGCAGAGGGAGCTTTACTCTGTATCTAACCCCGTGCTGTACCTTTCCTGGGAGTGTTGGATGGGGACAGTGTAGAGAGAGCTTTACTCTGTATCGAACACTGTGCTGTACCTGTACCTTTCCTGGGAGTGTTTGATGGGAACAGTGTCGAGGGAGCTTTACTTTGCATCTAATCCCGTGATTCAGTTACTGATAGACTGTAGAGGAAGATCAGGTCACACACACACTCTCCTTACACACTCTCAGACACACACACACACACACACACTCAAACACACACACATGCTATCTCTGTCTCTCACACACACATACACTATCTCTTACGCACTCTCTCACTCACACACATGCTCTTTCTCTCTGTCACACACACTCTTTCTCTCTCTCTCACACACTTTCTCTCTCACACACATTCTCTCACACACACTTTCACCCATGCATTCTCTCTCACTGACACACTCTCACACACATGCACTCAGTCTCTCACACACACAGATACACTCACTCTCTCACACACACACAGATACACTCACTCTCTCGCACACACACACTCTCACACACACAATCACTCTCACACACACACTCTCTCTCTCGCACACACACACTCTCTCACACACACACTCTCTCTCTCACACTCTCTCTCTCTCACACACACACTCTCTTTCTCTCACACACACTCTTTCTCACACACACTCTCTCACACGCACACACTCTCTCTCGCACACACTCTCTCTCTCGCACACACTCTCTCACACACACACACACACTTTCTCTCTCACTCTCTCTCTCTCGCACACACACTCTCTCTCACACACACACACTCTCTCTCTCTCACACACACACACAATGATGGGCAAAATGTAGAGGAAGATTTGAGCTGTATCTAACCCCGTGCTGTACCTGTCCTGGGTCTGTTTGATGTGCACAATGTGGAGGCAGCTTTTCCATTAATCTCGCACCATGCTGTATCTGTCATTGGATTATTTGATGGGGACAGTGTATAGGGAGCTTCACTCTGTATCTCACCCCGTGCTGTACCTGTCCTGGGAGTGTTTGATGGGGACAGTGTCGAGGGAGCTTCAGTCTGTATCTAAACCCGTGCTGTACATGTCCTGGGAGTGTTTGATGGGGGTAGTGTAGAGGGAGCTTTATATCTATCTAACCCTGTGCTGTACATGTCCTGGGAGTGTTTGATGAGGACAGTGAAGTGGGAGCTTTACTCTACATCTAACCACTTGCTGTCCCTGTGCTGGGAGTGTTTGATGGGGACAGTGTAGACGGAGATTTATTCTGTATCTCACCCCGTGCTGTATCTGTTAGAACATAAGAACATAAGAAATAGGAGCAGGAGTAGGCCATCTAGCCCCTCGAGCCTGCCCCGCCATTCAATAAGATCATGGCTGATCTGACGTGGATCAGTACCACTTACCCGCCTGATCCCCATAACCCTTAATTCCCTTACCGATCAGGAATCCATCCATCCGCGCTTTAAACATATTCAGCGAGGGAGCCTCCACCACCTCAGTGGGCAGAGAATTCCAGAGATTCACCACCCTCTGGGAGAAGAAGTTCGTCCTCAACTCTGTCTTAAACCGACCCCCCTTTATTTTGAGGCTGTGTCCTCGAGTTTTAACTTCCTTACTAAGTGGAAAGAATCTCTCCGCCTCCACCCTATCCAGCCCCCGCATTATCTTATAATATCTGTTCCGGGAGTGTTTGATGGGGACAGTGTAGAGGGAGATTTACACTGTATCTAACCCCATGCTGTAGCTGTCCTGGGAGTGTTTCATGGGGACAGTGTCAAGGGAGCTTTACTCTGTATCTAACCCCGTGCTGTACCTGTCCTTGGTTTGTCTGATGGGGATATTGTAGAGGGAGCTTTACTCCATATCTAACCCCCTGCTGTATCTGTTCTTGGAGTGTTTGATGGGGATAGTGCAGAGGGAGCTTTACTTTGTAACTAACCCATGCTGTGCCTGTCCTGGGAGTGTTTGATGGGGACAGTATCGAGGGAACTTTACTCTGTATCTAACCCCGTGCTGTACCTGTCCTGGGAGTGTTTGATGGGGACAGTGTCGAGGGAGCTTTACTCTATATCTAACCCCGTGCTGTCCCTGTCCTGGGAGTGTTTGATGGGAACAGTGTAGAGAGAGCTTTACTCTGTATCTAAACCCGTGCTGTACCTGTCCTGGGAGTGTTTGATGGGGACAGTGTCGAGCGAGCTTCACTCTGTATCTAAACCCGTGCTGTTCCTGTCCTGGCAGTGTTTGATGAGGACAGTGTAGAGGGAGCTTTACTCTGTATCTAACCCTGTGCTGTACCTGTCCTGGGAGTGTTTGATGGGGACAGTGTAGAGGGAGCTTTACTCTGTATCTAACCCCGTGTTGTACCTGTCCTGGGAGTGTTTGATGGGGACAGTCTCGAGGGAGCTTTACTCTGTATCTAACCCCGTGCTGTACCTGTCCTGGGAGTGTTTGATGGGGGACAGTGTAGAGGGAGCTTTACTCTGTATCTAACCCCGTGCTGTACCTGTCCTGGGAGTGTTTGATGGGGACAGTGTAGAGGGAGCTTTATTCTGTATCTAACCCTGTGCTGTACCTGTCCTGGGAGTGTTTGATGGGGACAGTCTCGAGGGAGCTTTACTCTGTATCTAAACCCGTGCTGTACCTGTCCTGGGCGAGTTTGTTGGGGACAGTGCAGAGGGAGCTTTACTCTGTATCTAACCCCGTGCTGTATCTGTCCTTGGTTTGTTTGATGGGGACAGTGTAGAGGGAGCTTTACTCTATATCTAACCCCGTGCTGTATCTGTTCTGGGACGGTTTGATGGGGACAGTGTACAGTGAGCTTTAATCTGTATCTAACCCCGTGCTGTAACTGTCCTGGGAGTGTTTGATGGGGACAGTGTCGAGGGAGCTTTACGCTGTATCTAACCCCGTGCTGTATCTGTCCTGGGTGTGTTGGATGGGGACAGTGGAGAGAGAGCTTTACTCTGTATCGAACTCTGTGCTGTACCTGTACCTTTCCTGGGTGTGTTTGATGGGAACAGTGTCAAGGGAGCTTTACTTTGCATCTAATCCCGTGATTCAGTTACTGATAGACTGCCGAGGAAGATCAGGTCACACACACGCTCTCCTTACACACTCTCAGACACACACACACACACACACACATACACACACGCTCTCTCTGCCTCTCACACACACATACACTATCTCTTACGCACTCTCTCACTCACACACATGCTCTTTCTCTCTGTCACACACACTTTCTCTCTCTCACACACTTTCTCTCTCACACACACTTTCTCTCTCACACATTCTCTCACACACACTTTCACGCTCACACACTCTCACCCATGCATTCTCTCTCACTGACACACTCTCGCACACATGCACTCAGTCTCTCACACACACATACACTCTCTCTCACACACACATACACTCTCTCTCACACACACATACACTCACTCTCTCACACACATACACTCTCTCTCACGCACACACTCTCTCTCACGCACTCTCTCTCTCTCTCTCACACACACATTCTCTCTCTCACGCACACACTCTCTCTCACACACACACACTCTCTCTCTCTCGCACACGCTCTCTCGCACACGCTCTCTCTCTCGCACACGCTCTCTCTCTCGCACACACTCTCTCTCTCGCACACACACTCTCTCTCGCACACACTCTCTCTCTCGCACACGCTCTCTCTCTCGCACACACTCTCTCTCTCTCTCACACACTCTCTCTCACGCCCACGTTCTCTCTCTCTCGCACACGCTCTCTCTCTCGCACACGCTCTCTCTCTCTCGCACACGCTCTCTCTCTCACACACACTCTCTCTCTCGCACACACACTCTCTCTCGCACACACACTCTCTCTCGCACACACACACTCTCTCGCACACACACTCTCTCTCGCACACACTCTCTCTCTCTCACACACTCTCTCTCTCTCACACACTCTCTCTCTCGCACACGCTCTCTCTCTCGCACACGCTCTCTCTCTCGCACACACTCTCTCTCTCTCACACACTCTCTCTCTCTCACACACTCTCTCTCTCTCGCACACACTCTCTCTCTCACACACTCTCTCTCTCTCACACACTCTCTCTCTCACACACTCTCTCTCTCGCACACACTCTCTCTCTCGCACACGCTCTCTCTCTCGCACACGCTCTCTCTCTCGCACACACTCTTTCTCTGTCACACTCTCTCTCTCTCTCACACACTCTCTCTCTCTCACACACTCTCTCTCACGCCCACGTTCTCTCTCTCGCACACGCTCTCTCTCTCGCACACGCTCTCTCTCTCTCGCACACACACTCTCTCTCGCACACACACTCTCTCTCGCACACACTCTCTCTCTCGCACACACTCTCTCTCTCACACACTCTCTCTCTCGCACACACTCTCTCTCTCACACACTCTCTCTCACGCCCACGCTCTCTCTCTCGCACACGCTCTCTCTCTCGTACACACACTCTCTCTCGCACACACTCTCTCTCTCACACACACTCTCTCTCTCACACACACACTCTCTCTCGCACTCTCTCTCTCGCACACACTCTCTCTCTCGCACTCTCTCTCTCGAACACACTCTCTCTCTCTACACACTCTCTCTCTCGCACACTCTCTCTCACACACACACTTTCTCTCTCACACACATTCTCTCACACACACTTTCACGCCCACACACTCTCACGCATGCATTCTCTCTCACTGTCACACTCTCACACACATGCACTCAGTCTCTCACACACACATACACTCACTCTCTCACACACATTCACTCTCTCTCACACACATACACTCTCTCTCAAGCATATACTCCCTCTCACACACACACTCTCTCACACACACACTCTCTCTCACACACACACTCTCTCTCGCACACACTCTCTCTCACACACACGCTCTCTCTCTCGCACACTCTCTCTCTCTCACACACACACACACACTCTCTCTCACACATACACTCTCTCAAACATACACTCTCTCACACGCACACACTCTCTCTCACGCACACTCTCTCTCTCACGCACACACTCTCTCACACACACGCTCTCTCACACACACTTCATGTTTGAATGTGAAGGGCTGATTGAAATAAACAGGAGGCCACACTGGGATGCTGAGCAATTTGATTCCTGTTTTTCCTAAACTTCAAAATAAAAATCTGTGATGAAACATTCCTTGGACAGAGCAGAGGGAATTTTACTCTGTATTTAGCCCATTACAGTATTTGTGTTGGGAACATTTGATGAACAGTGCAGATTAAACGTTATTCTTAACCGCTGGAATTTAAGTTGGGGGCTGATTTAATCAAACATTGAAAATAATGAGGGAAAGGGAGAGGCTGATAAAGAACAAGTTTTTCTGCTGTCTGGGAACTCCAGGATTTGGGAATATTTGAATGTTAACCTCAGTTTAGAATTTTAGAATTGTAGAAATGGAAACACTGCCAGATGTGGTGTGGAGTTAGTTTGAAACAATCTTCTGCAAATGGCTATTGATGCTCAGTCACTTGTTATTATTGTAAATCTGGGGTTGATAGATTTTCCTCAGTCCAAGGGGTTAAGAGACAGAGAGTTAGATCACAGATCAGCCAGGACCTTATTGAATATTGGAACAGGCTTTCAGGAAGATTGTTCCAGATTCCAAACACCCTCTTGATGAAGTGCTTTTCCTCACTTCACTTCTGATCCATTTCCCCATCATTTAGAATCTGTGCCCTCTAGTTCATGACCATCTCTTGAGAAGGAAGAGTTTCTCACTCTTTAACCTGTGGATACCCCTTAGGATCTTGAATCTCTCTCTCAAGTCTCACCTCAGCCTTCTTTTCTCCAAGGAAAACAGTCACAACCTCTCCAATCTACCCTCGTAGCTACGGATCTTATTCCCTGGAATCATTCTTGTGAATCTCCTCTGCACTCTCTCCAATGTCTTCACATCCCTCCTCAAGTACGGTGCCCAGAACTGGGCGCAGTCTCCAGATGAGGCCTAACAAGTGTCTTATACAAGTTCAATATGAACTCCTTACTCTTGTCCTCAATTCCTCCATTAATAAAAGCTGGGATACCATATACTTCATTTACTGCTCTCTCAAAGTGCCCTGCCACCTTCACTGACGTATGTACATATTAGAATCATAGAATCCCTACAGTGCAGAAGGAGGCCATACAGCCCATCGAGCCTGCGCTGACAACATTCCCACCCAGGCCCTATCCCCGTGATGCAACGTATTTACCCTGATAACACTGGCATGAATTGAGAAATGGTTAACGGACAGAAAACAGAGCTTAGGTACAAATGGGTCATTTTCAGGGTGGCAGGCTGTGACCAGCGGCTTATCACAAGGATCAGTACTCGGGAGCCCAGCTATTCACAATCCATATCATTGATTTGGGCGTTTGGGATCAAATGTAATATTTCCCAGTTTGCAGATGACTTGAAAGCAGGTGTGAGTTGTGAGGAGGATGTAGACTCTTCAAGGGGATGTGGGAGAGGCTGAATTAGTGGTGAAACCACACACGGAGTGTTGTGGACAGTTTTATCCTCTTACCTAAGGAAAGACATTCTTGTCCGAGAGGGACTTCAATGACATTTCACTGCATTAATTCCTGGGATGGAGGGATTGTCCTCTGAGGAAAGAAAATAAACTGGACTTTTACTTTATGCACTTGAGAAGCATGAGAGGTGACCTCATTCAAACTTGGACAATTCTTACAGGGCTCAGCAGGGTCGAGTCATAGAGGTTTACAGCATGGAAACGCGCTTTGGCCCAACTTGTCCATGCCGCCCAGTTTTTACCATTAAGCTAATCACAATTGCCTGTGTTTCGCCCATATCCCTCTATACCAATCTTACCCATGTAACTGTCTAAATGCTTTTTAAAACATAAAATTGTACCCGCCTCTACTACTACCTCTGGCAGCTCATTCCAGACACTCACCACCCTCTGTGTGAAAAGAATTGCCCCTCTGGACCCTTTTGTATCTCTCCCCTCTCACCTTAAACCTATGCCCTCTAGTTTTAGACTCCCCTACCTTTGGGAGAAGATATTGACTATCTCGCTGATCTATGCCCCTCATTATTTTATAGACCTCTATAAAATCACCCCTCAGTCTTCTACGCTACAGGGAAAAAAGTCCCATCTGTGCAACCTCTCCTTAAAACCCAAACTATCATGTCCCGGTAGCATCCTAGTAAATCTTTTTTGCACTCTTTCTAGTTTAATAATATCCATTCTAAAATAGGGTGACCAGAACTGTACACAGTATTCCCAGCGTGGCCTTAACAATGTCTTGTACAACTCCAACAAGACGTCCCAACTCCTGTATTCAATGTTCTGACCAATGAAACCAAGCATGCTGAATGCCTTCTTCACCACTCTGTCCACCTGTGACTCCACTGTCAAGAAGCTATGAACCTGTACCCCGAGATCTCTTTGTTCTATAACTCTCCCCAACCCCCAAACATTAGCTGAGTAGATACAGGAAGGATGTTTCCATCAGTCTCTCCTGATAATGAACACCCCTCATCTCTGGTATCAACCTGGTGAACCTTCTCTGCACTCCCTCCAAGGCCAATATATCCTTCCGCAAATAAGGGGACCAATACTGCACACAGTATTCCAGCTGCGGCCTCACCAATGCCCTGTACAGATGCAGCAAGTCATCTCTGCTTTTATATTCTATCCCCCTCGCGATAAATGCCAACATCCCGTTTGCCTTCTTGATCACCTGTTGCACCTGCAGACTGGGTTTTTGCGTCTCATGCACAAGGACCCCCAGGTCCCTCTGCACAGCAGCGTGTTGTAATTTTTTTCCATTTAGATAATAATCCAATTTACTATTATTTCCTCCAAAGTGAATAACCTCGCATTTGTCAACGTTATACTCCATCTGCCAGATCCTCGCCCACTCACTCAGCCTGTCCAAATCTCTCTGCAGACCTTCTACGCCCTCCACACGATTCACTTTTCCACTTATCTTTGTGTCGTCTGCAAACTTTGTTACCCTACACTCAATCCCCCTCCTCCAGATCGTCGATATAAATGGTAAATAGTTGAGGCCCCAGTACCGATCCCTGCGGCACGCCACTAGTTACCATCCGCCAACCAGAAAAGCACCCATTTATTCCGACTCTCTGCTTCCTGTGAGGAGGAATTTCTTCCCTCAGAGTCATAGAGTGGTACAGTGAAGAAAAGGCCCTTCGACCCATTGAGTCTGCACCAACAGTAACTACCACTAAAGTTGTGCTCATCCAATTTTCCATCTCTTGTACCATATCTTTGAATGTTGTGATGTTTCAAGTGCTCATCCAAATGCTTTTGAAAGGTTGTAAGGTTTCCGACCTCCACTGCCTTCCCAGGCAGTACATTCCTGATTCCCATCACCCTCTGAGTGAATGTTTTTCTCAACTCTCCTCTGAATCTCCTGCCCTTTGCCCTAAAACTATGTCCCCTCATGATTGATCCCTCAACCAAGGGGAACAGCCGTTTCCTATTCACCCTGTCCATACCCCTCATAATCTTACACACCTCAATCAGCCTTCTCTGCTCTAAAGAAGACAATCCAAACCTATCCAGTCTCTCCTTATAGCTCAAATACTCCATCCCAGGCAACTTGCTGCTGAGCCTCCTCTGTACCCCCTCTAGTGCTATCATATCCTTCCTCTGGTGTGGTGACCAGATCTGCACACGGTACTCCAGCTGTGGCCTAACCAACGCTCTGTACAACTCCAACATTAACTCTTTGCTCTTCTACTCTGCGCCATGACTGATAAAAGCAAGTGTCTCATCTGCCTTCTTTACCACTTGATTCACCTGCTCTGCTGCCTTCAGGGATCTGTGAATAATTGCCCAAGATCCATATGTTCCTCTGAGCTTCCCAGTGTCCTGCAACTCCCTTGCCTTGTTACTGCTTCCAAAGTGCATCACCTCGCACCTATCAGGGTCAAATACCATCTGCCACTGCTCTGCTTATCTGACTAACCCAGCTATATCTTCCTGTAACCTACAACCTTCTTCACTATTAACCATCCTACCAATCTTGGTGTCATCTGGAACCTTGCTTATCATTGCCCCCACATTATCATCTGTCTCATTTATGTATAACAACAATAAGCCCCCCAGCACGGAGCCTTGTGGTGCACCACTGGACACCGGCCTCCAGCCACTCAAACAGCCTTCCAACACCACCCTTTGTGTCCAATTACTAAACCAGTTTCCGATCCATCTCGCCAAGTTTTCCTGAATTCCATGTGCTTCCAGGATGGTGAATCTTTGGAATTCCCTGTCCCAGGGGGCTGTGGAGGCTCAGTCATCGTTCACAGACTGAGATGGATAGGTTTCTACAGATTAAACATATTGCAAAGTTTCACCATCTGTGACCCCTTGTTCCAGCCTCTCCCCCCCCCCCCCCCACCCTCTCCCCACCCCCTCAGCCCCTCAGCTGGAGGAAACAACATCCCTGTATTCAGTCACTCCAGCCCGGTCAGAATTTACACATTTCAATTCGACCCCCTCTCATTCTTCGGAACTCCAGTGAATACAGGCCCAGTCGACTCAATCTCTCCTCATACGACAATCCTGCCATCCCAGGAATCAGTCTGGTGTGCCTCCGCTGCTCTCCCTCTATGGTAAGTGCAGCATTTCATAGTTACAGAGACAAAAACTGTACACAATATTCCAGGTGTGGTCTCACCGAGGGCCTGTACAGCTGCAGTAAGACATCCTTGCTCCTTTCCTCAAATTCTCTTGCAATGAAGGCCAACATATCATTTGCCTTCCTAACTGTTTGCTGTAGCTGCATGCTTGCTTTCAGTCTCTGGTGTACTGGGGCAGAGTTTACTGATACCAGGCCCAGATTGTAATAACTGAGAGAGGTTTCGGGCAGGGATTACTGATACAAGGCCCAGATTGTAATAACTGAGAGAGGTTTCAGGCAGAGTTTACTGATACCAGGCCCAGATTGTAATAACTGAGAGAGGTTTCGGGCAGAGTTTACTGATACAAGGCCCAGATTGTAATAACTGAGAGAGGTTTGGGGCAGAGTTTACTGATACAAGGCCCAGATTGTAATAACTGAGAGAGGTTTGGGGCAGAGTTTACTGATACAAGGCCCAGATTGTAATAACTGAGAGAGGTTTCGGGCAGAGTTTACTGATACACGATCCCGGCAGGATTTACTGTTTGATAATCCAGCTGTTTGGCCCCGTTATGAGCACACCTTCCATGGCCATCAAGTCCGGAAGTCGGCCTTGAACCCTTGAAGAATGAGAGGCGATCCCATTGAAACAGACTTAAAATTCTTACAGGGTGTGACAGGGTGGATGTAGATTGGATGTTTCCCCTGGCTGGTGAGACTAGAACCAGGTGACACAATCTCAGAATCAGGGGCAGACCATTGAAGACTGAGATGAGGAGGAATTTCTTCACTCAGAGGGTGGTGAATCTTTGGAATTTTCTATTCCAGGGGGATGTGGAAGCCCAATCATTCAGCATGTTCAAGACGCAAATCGATTGTGTGAAATAAAATAGGAATCTGTGTGTTTGTGTGTGTGTGTGTTTGTGTGTGTGTTTGTGTGTGTGTGTGTTTGTGTGTGTGTGTGTGTGTTTGTGTTTGTGTGTGTCTGTTTGTGTGTGTCTGTGTGCATGCATGTGTGTGTGTGTTTATGTTTGTGTGTGTGTGCATGCGTGTTTGTGTGTGTGCGTGGACATGTTTCCGTGTGTGTTTATTACTGTGTGCGTCTGAGTGTTACTGGGTGAGAATATCTGTTTCTGTGTGTTTTCATAGAATCCTAGACTCCTACAGTGCAGAAGGAGGCCATTTGGCCCATTGAGTCTGTACCGACCACAATCCCACTCAGGCCCTATCCCCATTACCCCATGCATTTACCCAAGCTAGTCTCCCTGACGCGGAGGGACAATTTAGCACGGCCAATGCACCCTAACCAGAACGTCTTTCAGACTGTGGGAGGAAACCGGAGCACCCGGAGGAAACCCACGCAGACACGGGGAGAACGTGCAAACTCCGCACAGGCAGTGACCCAAGCCGGGAATCGAACCCGAGTCCCTGGCACTGTGAGGCAGCAGTGCTAACTGTGTGTTTGATGTGTGTGTGTTTCAGTGTGTTTGTGTGTGTGTGTTTTTGTTATGTTTGTGTGTGTGCTTTTTGTGTGTGTTTTATGTGTGTTTGTGTGTGCGTGCTTTGTGTGTGTGCGTGTTTTGTGTGTGTTGGTGTGTGCGTGTTTTGTGTGTGTTGGTGTGTGCGTGTTTTGTGTGTGTTGGTGTGTGCGTGCTTTGTGTGTGTGCGTGTTTTGTGTGTGTTGGTGTGTGCGTGCTTTGTGTGTGTGCGTGTTTTGTGTGTGTTGGTGTGTGCGTGTTTTGTGTGCGTACGTGCACCATGATCTGTTTGAATGCTGGCGCAGGATCGATGGGCCAAATGGCCTACACCTGCTCCTATTTTCCTTTGAGATTTAAATACATTGACACACATGCACGCTGACACACACACACAGAAAGATATACACAGTGTGGACGTATTTATTGACCACTTAATGTGACTGAATGCTACACATCCCAGTTTACCAAAGACACACAATATTCAGCAGCATTGTAAACAGCGCAGCTGGAAACATCAAATTGGGGATTTGGTTTGAAAAAGGGTCAAAGCCTCTCTTGCTAAAGGCTGTTTGTCTATATTGTGCTGACAGTGATACACTGCCATCCTCTGCTGCCTGCTGGACACTGCTCCAGCCGCAGAGAGAGTGAAGTAGATCAGAAACTCACTGGGAGAGAATGCAGCTTCACACAGTATCCATCCAAAATGACAGGAGCATCAGCAACACACACAAGCTCCGTGTGGAGACTGAGAGGGGCTCAGTGTGGAACACAAACCTTCACACTAAACCTGGAAGGACATTGATAAAGAGTTTAAAATAAAACTTCAGCAAATGTTTTGAAACATTTTGGTCCGTGGAAAAGTGCAGTGTGTAAAAAGCTGAAGATGTTTCCATTTCACATCTTCCTGCTTTGGGGAAATGGGAGTTATCTTTGCATTTACAAGGATATGGGGAGGGAGGTGTTTGAATGGACATTCAGCTTTTTGGGTGATTAAAGTGTCAATTTGTTTCCAGAAGCTGTTTACAGTGATTGTCCCGAGAGATTGTATTGTTTCAGTGATGTCGACGTCTCCAATACTTCAGACAGAGGAAGGAAGCAATATACAAAAGGAAAGATTGGGGGAATCACTACATTGAAGGTGTGAGGCCTCATCACTCTCTGTCTGGTTTTGTTCTGAAATCTTTACATTTTTAAACACTGAAATCTCTTGCCCTTGTTGGGAATATCACTGCGGTTTGAGAAAAGCAAACACTGATCCCACACTAAACACCACCCCCCCCAACACAGGACTGAGCAGAGAGTGTGAAATGTGACTGGTGTCAGAGTGGATTGTCAAACTGACAGAAGGGATTTGAAAAATCTCTAAATGATTCATTGATTAAAAACTCTAACATTAATGTCCCGCATCATAAACATCTGCTTCATTATTGTATCTTTCTTTTACAGATCAAGTGATGGGTTGAATTTTGGACGGTGCAGATTTCCCTCAGCTGATTATTAAGATTCCTGATTGACACAAATACAATATCTGCTGTCGGTGACTCCAACAGTGAAATTCTCTCAGTTTATCATTCTGAATCTGTCACTGAGACAATTGTGGGCGGTAGTTCAGTTTTCAGTGTGAAATGTATACGGTAACTTTTGTTGTAATGTAATTGTAGTTAATAGTTTTCCTGTAGTTTAAATCTCAGGTATAAATTAATAACTTTTCTCGTTCCTTGTTCACAATTGTTCATTTCCCGTGATGTTGAGCTCTGGTTTTCTCTTTCTGGTGTCTGGTACAGCTGTACAGATATTGGGCAGTTCAGAGCGGGGGGGTTCTGATCTCATTGTGAAGCTCAAAGGTCAGATTCACTTTTGTTAACTTTAAAATCAATTTTCCTGTCAAATATTCTCTGAATTTGTAAATAAATATTGAATGGAAAATAAAATCTGACTTTGCCAAACTCTCTTTCTGTATTTCTCTGTTGGTGTGTTTATGTGTGTGTCTCTCTGTCTCTATCTCTCTGTGTATCTGTGCGTCTCTCTGTGTATCTGTGCGTCTCTCTGTGTCTCTATCTCTCTGTGTATCTGTGTGTCTCTCTGTTTCTATCTCGCTGTGTATCTGTGTGTCTCTCTGTCTCTATCTCTCTGTGTGTCTGTGTGTCTCTCTGTCTCTATCTCTCTGTGTATCTGTGTGTCTCTCTGTGTCTCTATCTCTCGGTGTGTCTGTGTGTCTCTCTGTTTCTATCTCTCTGTGTATCTGTGTGTCTCTCTGTGTCTCTATCTCTCTGTGTCTCTATCTCTCTGTGTATCTGTCTCTGTATTTCTCTGTATCTGTGTCTCTCTCTGTATATTTGTATATTTCACTCTGTCTCTGTGTTTGTGTCTCTCTCTTTGTTTCTCTCTGTCTCTATTTCTCTGTATCTGTGTGTCTCTCTGTCTCTGTACTTCTCTGGATCTGTGTCTCTCTCTCTGCCTCTGTGTGTATATCTCTCTATGTATCTGTGTGTGTCTCTCTGTCTCTGCATTTCTCTGTATCTGTCTCTGTCTCTGTGTTTCTCTGTCTCTGTGTGTCTCGATGCTAAGGGCCTAGTATTTCAGGCTCTGACCTGAACCCACAATCTCTCTGACTCTGAGCGAAGATTACTACATTGAAGGTGTGAGGCCTCATCACTTTCTGTCTGGTTTAGTTTTGTAATCTTTACATGTTTAAACACTGAAACCTCGTGCCCTTGTTGGGAATATCACTGCGGTTTGAGAAAAGCGGACACTGATCCCGCACTAAACACCCCCCCCAACACAGGACTGAGCAGAGTGTGTGAAATGTGACTGGTGCGAATGTGGATTGTCTTTTAAAAGTGGGTAAGAAACACTTCATTTTCAAATCTTTACCCTGCTTCTGTAGCGTCTCGGATTCCACCTAATCTGCACATCTTTGGACTGTGGAAGGAAACCGGGGCACCCGGAGGGAACCCACGCAGACACAGGGAGAATGTGCAAACTCAACTCCCAACCGAGAATTGAACCCGGGTTCCTGGTGCTGTGAGGCAGCAGTGCTAAACACTGTCCACCATGTAGCCCTATCCCATGTATTGGGACACAGTGAAAAGTTTTGTTTCTTGCACGCTACACAGACAAAACATACCGTTCATAGAGTCCATTCGGGAGAAGGAGAGGAGAGGGTGCAGAATACAGTGTTGCCGATAGGGTATAGAGAAAGATCAGCTTAATGTATGGTAGGTCCACTCAAAAATTAACATTCTGACCAAACACTAAAGCTTTCCACAAAACAAGGCTCACAAATTCAACACCACTTTCCTTTGTCCGCTCTCCCATCATGCTGTGCGCGGAGGCTCTGATCGATGCTAAGGGCCCAGTATTTGAGGCTCTGAGCTGAACCCACAATCTGTCTGATTCTGAGGGAAGATTACTGCCACTCAGATACAGCTGGCTGCAATATCCCCTTGAAATATATCTGTTGTGTACAGAGTCACATGTTTTTTTTCCCCTGTGTCTGCTGTCCTCAAAGAACTATTGAATAATCTAAACATCCGCATTAATGATCACAGAACAAGGCCAACATGGGGGAATCGAGTATCAGGTTTAAAAGTTTATTTATTAGTGTCACAAGTAGGGTTACATTAACACTGCAATGAAGTTACTGTGGAAAATCCGTAGTCGCCATGCTCTGGCGCCTGTTTGGGCAACTTGGGGAGAATTTAGCATGGCTGATACACCTAACCAGCGCGTCTTTCGAACTGTGGGAGGAAACCGCAGCACCCGGTGGAAACCCACGCAGACACGGGGAGAATGTACAAACTCCACACTGACAGTGACCCAAGCCAGGAATCAAACCCGGGTCCCTGGCGCTGTGAGGCAGCAGTGTTAACCACTGTGCTGTCCCTCATCGAAAAATTGTGCAGTTGTGGAATGCACAGGATAGGAGGGATGTGATAGCACTGGAAAAGGTGCAGAGGAGATTCACCAGGATGTTGCCTGGCCTGGAGAGTTTTAGTTCATAGAATCATAGAATCCCTACAGTCCAGAATGAGGCCATTCGACCCATCAAATCTGCACGGACTCTTACCCAGGCTTACCCCGTAACCCCACGTATTTTCCCGCTGATCCCCCTAACCTATACATCGTGGGACCCTCAGGGCAATTTTGCATGGACAATGCACCCGGAGGAAACCCACGCAGACACGGGGAGAATGTGCAAACTCCACACAGACAGTAACCCGAGGCCGGAATTGAACCCGGGTCCCTGGCGCTGTGAGGCAGCAGTGCTAACCACTGTGCTACCGTGCCGCCACTCGAACTGAAGAGAGATTTTATAGACTGAGGGTGTGATCTTACCACCTGTTGACGCCACACTCCCGCTCAGCGAGGTCGGAGAATCTGGTGACCAGCCAAATCTCCTTTCACTGCAGTGGGATGGGAAATTCCTGCCGGCCTGAACGGTGATAAGATTCCACCCTGGGGTTGTTTTCCGTGGAGCAGAGGAGGCTGAGGGGGAACATGATGGAGATGGATAAGATTATGAGGGACATCGATAGAGTAGACGGGAAGAAAGCTTTCCCCTTGGTGGTGGGATCAATGACCAGGGGGTATAGATTTAGGGTAAGGGGCAGGAGGTTTACAGGGGATGTGAGGAAAACCTTTTTCACCCAGAGGGTGGTGGGAGTCTGGAACTCTCTGCCTGAAAGGGTGGTGGAGGCAGAGACCCTCAGAACGTTTAAGAAGTGCTTAGCTATGCATTTGCAATGCCAAGGCTTACCAGGCCGTGAGCCAAGTTGGGTGATTTGTCTTTGACCAGCACAGATGCAATGGGCCGAAGGGCCTTTTCTGTTCTCTAGACCTCCATTGCTAAAACACAACCTCACTGACCCAGCTTCTGATCATCCATCCAAATCTCTCCCTCCACAGCTCGGGGACAAATCCTGCCGCGCAATCTTCCTTTGAAGTGGCTTTGGACATTTTATTCTCCGTGAGGACTTGTCCGGACAGTGGCTGCTGTTGTTGTGTTTGTCTCAGTGTCAGCTCAGAAACATGGACAACATGTTAGAAATGGCCGTCTCCCAGTGAGTGTGAGGACAGGGCAGGCTTTGAGCGAGGCCTGGGCCGCTCCCTGAAGGACACAGGGCCACCATTGTGCTTTTTGCTGACAAACAGAAAGCTTTCACCCCTCTCTCTCTCTCTCTCTCGTGTCTCATCTCACTCACATTCTGCCCCTTCCATTCACTCTGTGCTGCTTTCTGGAGGAGGCTGCCAGCTTTATCCACCACAGAGCATCTGCCAACAAGAACATCAGATGAAACCTTCCATTCCCCAAGTACCTCTTTCCTCTCTGCTCCTCGCTGTCTTTCCGGAGGAAATGGGATGGGAAGCTGATGGGAAAAGATTTGCAGGGCTCCAGGGACAAGGTGGAGCAGTGGGACTGGCTCGATTGCTCTAGCAGAGAGTCGACACCAGCTGAATGGGCTGAATGGCCTCCTTCATTCTGTGGCTATTCTATGGTTGACACACAATAGATAGTCAATATCTTTTCCCAAAGGTAGGGGAGTCTAAAACTCGAGGGCATTGGTTTAAGGTGAGAGGGGAGAGATACAAAAGTGTCCAGAGGGGCAATCTTTTCACACAGAGAGTGATGAGCGTCTGGAACAAGCTGCCAGAGGTAGTAGTAGAGACGGACACAATTTTATCTTTTAAAAAGCATTTAGACAGTTACATGGGTAAGATAGATGTAGAGGGATATGGGCCAAATGTGGGGAATTGGGACTAGCTTAGGGGTTAAAAGAAAAAGGGCAGCATGACAAGTTGGGCCAAAGGGCCTGTTTCCCTGCAGTAAACATCTATGACACTATGACAACTTGTCATTTGGGTCTCAACTTCAAGTTTCTAGGTGTCCAGATCACCAACAACTTGTCCTGGTCCCCCCATGCCGACACTATAATTGAGAAAGCCCACCAACACGTCTACTTTCTCAGGAGGCTAAGGAAATTTGGAATGTCAGCTACGACTCTCACCAACTTCTACAGATGCACCATAGAAAGCATCCTTTCTGTATCACGGCTTGGTATGGTTTCTGCTCTGTCCAAGACTGCAAGAAATTACAAAAGGTCGTGAATGTAGCCCCGTCCATCACGCAGACGAGCCTCCCATTCATTGACTCTGTCTACACTTCCCGCGGCCTTAGAAAAGCAGCCAGCATAATTAAGGACCTCATGCACACATTCTCTCTTCCACCTTCTTCCGTCAGGAAAAAGATACAAAGTCTGAGATCACGTACCAACCGACTCAAGAACTTCCCGGCTGCCCTCAGACTTTTGAATGGACCTGCTACATATTAGATTTATCTTTCTCTACACCCTACCTATGACTGCAACACTACATTCTGCACCCTCTCTTTTACTTCTCCCCGATGTACTCTATGAACGGTATGTTTTGTCTGTACAGCATACAAGAAACAATACTTTTCACTGTATCCCAATACATGTGACAATAATAAATCAAATCAAATCAAAATCCTCCCAATTCTTTCCTCCACGATAGGTCGCAGCATTTAAAGAACACGCCCAGGGCCCAGTGCTGAGTCTGAGGGTATCTGACTACAGTAAGGTGAGTGATACAGGAGGGTCTCACTGTCTGAGGGAGGTGAGTCTTAGCCGGGGGGGGTGCGTGAGTGACCCAGGTTAATCTGACACTCCAGGGACAGTTGGAATGGAGCTTTCCCCCGGGCTGTCCCCTCCCCGTGTCTGCGTGGGTTTCCTCCGGGTGCTCCGGTTTCCTCCCACAGTCTGAAAGATGTGCCGGTTAGGGTGCATTGGCCGTGCTAAATTCTCCCTCAGTGTTACCCGAACAGGCGCCGGAGTGTGGGCGACTAGGGGATTCTCACAGTAACTTCATTGTAGTGTTAATGTAAGCCTACTTCTGACACTAATAAATAAACTGAAACTGAAGGTCAAGGTGCTGCTGTGACAATGCACTCTTGTTTAAACACTCTGCAATGCTGAGACTGGGAGAAGTGACCAACAGGGGGCAGCATTGCAGCTTCTGTCCCCCTATTGAAACTGGGATTGTTGCTCCATCTGCTGCACAATCCCAACCCCATCCACTGGGGGCAATCTGGACAATGGCTGCAGGCAGACCTCACTGCGCGTGCGCCGCGATGACACCCACCGCCGGCGGCCATCTTGCGTTGCCAAGGGAGACGGCCAGCGGCCCTATTCCGTTGCCAAGGGAGACGGCATCAATGCGGCGGCGTCCGCGCGCGCTGACCTCTGGGAGCATTCCCGTCCCGCACATGCGCACAGGCTGCCCCGCCCCCTCGACAAGTCCCCCTGTTGTCCCGCCAACGAGCATGGGGCCGGGCCGGAGTGGGCAAGAGGTGACACTGGGGAGGAGCAGCCCCCCCCCCGGGAGTGTTACAGCGACGCCTGGTGGCCAGGAAGGGCAATAGCAGCAGCACAGTCTCTGCCCAAAGGCTTCCCCAGTTCAGCTGCTCAGAGACACTGGGAATGTCTTCAAGTGGAAACTTCAGCTTCTCACATTCACCCCCTGTGTTCAGTCATTGTTTCCTAGGCAACCTCTGTAGTGACATCACAAACAACTTGTTCACATTGAAGGCCATGGCAATCTGGACCATTCGGCTTCAAAGCCATTGAGCTTTGAAATTTCAATTGAAATGTTGGAGATGAGAGTTTATCGATGCAAGTCATGTTGCATGTGGAACGCTCACGATGCCACAATTAGAGCGGTGCAGACATCTCACAGGGTTGTGTGACTGGAGGAGATGTCAGAGACGGGCTGGTTAAATATAGAGGGACAGGGTCTGAAGCTAAGTTTTGGGTAAAAGATGGCAGTGATGTTGTGACATTAATTTAGCTTCAGATAGTTGCTGGGGAGGGGGGATAGAGAGGTTGGGGAGCGATGTTTGTATTGGGGCAATCTCTCTCTCTCTCTCATCATGTATATATATCAATCCATCTCTCACTCTCTATCTCTCTTTACCCATTGTGTCCAGAGTCTTGTGAAGGCGCAGACCGGTGGCAGGTCATTGCTGCCGAGGAGGACAGCCTTCAGCGCACTGGACCTGCGTTGCTGCACGGATAGCTCGAGGCACCTCTGCCTCCGACAGCATCACCTTCCACACGTGTGTCTCTTCTGGACTGTGTGTGTGTCGTGTGTGACTGGTGGGGACTATACAAAGGGTTGTGAATGAAGCCCAGTCCATCACGCAAACCAGCCTCCCATCCATTGACTGCCTACACTTCCCGCTGCCCCGGAAAAGCAGCCAGCATAATTAAGGACCCCACGCACCTGGACATTCTCTCTTTCACCTTCTTCTGTCGGAAAAATACACAAAAGTCTGAGGTTATGTACCAACCGACTCAAAAACAGCTTCTTTCCTGCTGCCATCAGACTTTTGAATGGATCTGCCTCACACTAAGTTGATCTTTCTCTACACTCTCGCTATGACTGTCACACTATATTCTGCACTCTCTCCTTTCCTTCTCTATGAATGGTATGCCTTGTCTGTATAGTGCACAAGAAACAATACTTTTCACTGTATATCAATGTGATAAGAATAAATCAAGTCAAACTGATGTGAGTAAAGATATGGATGTATCCACCCTGGTAATGGACAGTGCAGAGGCAGGAAAAGTGCCCGAAACATCATGATAAAAGTTCACCCCAGAGGAAATAAGACCTCCAAGGGTTAATGACAATTAACACTGAGTAGCTGCTAATTTTAATTTAAGGGGCTTCATAGAAATCATAGAAACCCTACAGTGCAGAAGGAGGCCATTCGGCCCATCGAGTCTGCACCGACCACAATCCCACCCAGGCCCTACCCCCACATATTTACCCGCTAATCCCTCTAACCTACGCATCTCAGGACTCTAAGGGGCAATTTTTAACCCGGCCAATCAGCCTAACCCGCACATCTTTGGACTGTGGGAGGAAACCGGAGCACCCGGAGGAAACCCACGCAGACACGAGGAGAATGTGCAAACTCCACACAGACAGTGACCCGAGCCGGGAATCGAACCCAGGAGCTGTGAAGCAGCAGTGCTAACCACTGTGCTACCGTGCCGCCCATTGCTGAGACAGAACAAGGTATAACAACGGCAGAGTTCAGGGAAGTTGACAAATTATTTAAAAAAACATTATTTAAACCCCCTCAAATGATTCGAATGAGTAGTTTGTGAGTGACGAGATAGACTCAATATTAGAAAACAAAATGAAAGTCCAGAATGAATAAGTTTTGACATCACTGGAAAGAAATTAAATAAAACTCAATCTGAATGAGATCAGGAGAAACTCCAAGGTTATGAAAAGTTCAAAGACCAAACAGGAGCAGCAAACCATTTTGCTTAAACATCAGAAGTATTTGAATGAAATTCTGAAAATGGTTGAAGAAAATTTGGGCCAATGACCCACAGCAGGTTAGCGTGTGGAAATACTGGGAAAATCCCTGGAACAAGAGACTGAGCATTTACAGACAAGAGCTGGGAAATGGAAGTTTTGCCTCGGAGAATAAATGGAACTAAGGAGGATTCTCCAAAAGGACAGTGGCAGCACGGTGGCACAGTGGTTACCACTTCTGCCTCACGGCACCAGGGACCCGGGTTCCATTCCCAGCTTGGGTCACTGTCTGTGCGGAGTTGGCACATTCTCCCCGTGTCCTTGTGGGTTTCCTCCGGGTGCTCCGGTTTCCACCCACAGTCCAAAGATGTGCGGGTTGGGTGGATTGGCCATGATAAATTGACCCTTAGCGACAAGCTAGGGTAAATATATGGGGATAGGGCCTGGGTGGGATTGTGGGTTGGTGCAGACTCGTTGGGCCGAATGGCCTCCTCTGCACTGCAGGGATTCTATGTATATTGTGGTTTAGACAAAAATACTGTGTTTACCCCAGTCCAACGCCGGCATCTCCACATCATGTTCTGCCTGAGTCAGAGGTGGGAGAAGATTCCATCAAGAGGAAATTGAATGGGAAGCTGAAGGGAAAATATTGACAGGGTTACGGGGAGAGGGTGGAGGATTGGGAATAGTGAAACTGCTCTTGCAGTGTGTCGATCCAGGCTTGACGGGCTGAATGGCCTCCTGTGCTGTCACCATTCTATGATTCACACACAAGTTAACTTCTCAGTGTCTATTAGGCCCCACTCGTTCCTCCATGATCAGTTCCAGCATTTCAAGTTCAGATCCCAGTACTTTTTAGTTGGGGCATTGAGGAGTAAAACAGAAATAGGAATGAGAGTGTCGGTGCGCTTATGTTTTTGTATTTCTGTGTGTGTGTGTGTGAGAGAGAGAGAGACAGTTTCTAAGTGTGTGCAAGTGTCTATTTCAATGTGTGTTTCTGTGTGTGTGATTGTGAGTGAGTGTGTGTCTGTGTGTGTCTCTCTCTCTGTGTCTTTGTGCATGTGTGTCTGTGAGTGTGTGTTTGTGTCCCTCTGCGTGTGTGAGTGTCTGTGTGTTTCTCTCTTTGTCTGTGTGTCTGTGTGTGTGTCTCTCTCTCTGTGTCTTTGTGCATGTGTGTCTGTGAGTGTGTGTTTGTGTCCCTCTGCGTGTGTGTCCGTGAGTGTCTGTGTGTTTCTCTCTTTGTCTGTGTGTGTGTGTGTCTGTGTGTGTGTCTCTCTCTGTGTCTTTGTGCATGTGTGTCTGTGAGTGTGTGTTTGTGTCTCTCTGCGTGTGTGCGTGTGTGTCCGTGAATGTGCGTTTGTGTCTCTCTGTGTGTGTGTGTCCGTGAGTGTCTGTGTGCCTCTCTCTTTGTCTGTGTGTATGTGTGTGTGTGTGTTTGTCATGATCTGTGTGAGTGGGGGAGCAGGCTCGATGGGTCAAATGGCCTCCAACTGCACATATTTGAGATTCAAATACATTGACACACATGCATGCTGACACACACACACACACACACACAGACAGACACACACACACTCACACACACAGAGACACACACACAGACACACAGACACACACACACACACACACAAACACACAGACAGACAGACAGACACACACACAGACCGACACACACAGACAGACACAGACACACACACAGACACACTCACACAGACACACACAGACACACACACACACACAGAAAGATATACACAGTATTGACATATTTATTGACCATTTAATGTGACTGAATGCTACACATCCTGGTTTGCCGATGACACAAAACATTAGACAGCATTGTAAGCAGCGTAGCTGGAAACATCACATTGCAAAGAGTTATTCATATTTTGTACATGGACAAAACTGGTGGAGAGGTTTCAGTGCAGGGAAATGTAATTTGACACAACTTAGATTTAAAAGGGATAGAACAGCGTACTTTAATAAATGATGAAATGACAGAAACAGTGGAAGCTCCAAATGTCCAGATATTTCACAGCTGGATTCACACAAAACACACAGCAATGGATCTGATATTGCGGAATTGTTGTAAATGTGGTTAATCTCAGTACGGAGGCTGTCTTCATGTTACAATGTTAATCTGATCACTCTCATCAAAACAGGGTCAACATTTCTGTACAATGTGAGTGAATCATCAGCTCAAATAGTTCAGGTTCAATGTTTAAAATAACCAGTCACTTTTCTGTGGCTGCTTTGGGAATGTCAGTGGAATGTAGTTCACAGTAAAGTGTGAACAATTGTATTGGGGAATAATTGGAAGCAGTTTCCATTGAGAGCTTCCTGCATTCTGGAAATGTGTGTGATCCATTCAGAGATAGGAAATGGACGGATGAATAAAGATGCAGTTTGTTGTTAATTACATGAGATTGTCTGCCTTGAAGATTCACAAGTTCCATGTGCTGAGAGAAAGGAATGATTAAACAATGTCTATAATTCAAATCCTTCAGACAAGTGAAAAAGCAGGAGAACAACTGAATCCACAAACGCTGCCACAGACAGTATTCGAAGCTTCAACTTCATGTTTGAATGTGAAGGGCTGATTGAAATAAACAGGAGGCCACACTGGGATGCTGAGCAATTTGATTCCTGTTTTTCCTAAACTTCAAAATAAAAATCTGTGATGAAACATTCCTTGGACAGAGCAGAAGGAATTTTACTCTGTATTTAGCCCATTACAGTATTTGTGTTGGGAACATTTGATGAACAGCGCAGATTAAACATTATTCTTAACCGCTGGAATTTAAGTTGGGGGCTGATTTAATCAAACATTGAAAATAATGAGGGAAAGGGAGAGGCTGATAAAGAACAAGTTTTTCTGCTGTCTGGGAACTCCAGGATTTGGGAATATTTGAATGTTAGCCTCAGTTTAGAATTTTGGAATTGTAGAAATGGAAACATTGCCAGATGTGGTGTGGAGTTAGTTTGAAACAATCTTCTGCAAATGGCTATTGATGCTCAGTCACTTGTTATTATTTTAAATCTGGGGTTGATAGATTTTCCTTAGTCCAAGGGGTTAAGAGACAGAGAGTTAGATCACAGATCAGCCAGGATCTTACTGAATATTGGAACAGGCTTTCAGGAAGATTGTTCCAGATTCCAAACACCCTCTTGATGAAGTGCTTTTCCTCACTTCACTTCTGATCCATTTCCCCATCATTTAGAATTTGTGCCCTCTAGTTCATGACCATCTCTTGAGAGGGAAGAGTTTCTCACTCTTTAACCTGTGGATACCCCTTAGGATCTTGAATCTCTCTTTCAAGTCTCACCTCAGCCTTCTTTTCTCCAAGGAAAACAGTCCCAACCTCTCCAATCTACCCTCGTAGCTACGGATCTTATTCCCTGGAATCATTCTTGTGAACCTCCTCTGCACTCTCTCCAATGTCTTCACATCCCTCCTCAAGTACGGTGCCCCGAACTGGGCACAGTCTCCAGATGCGGCCTAACAAGTGTCTTATAGAAGTTCAATATGAACTCCTTACTCTTGTCCTCAATTCCTCCATTAATAAAAGCTGGGATACCATATACTTCATTTACTGCTCTCTCAAAGTGCCCTGCCACCTTCACTGACGTATGTACATATTAGAATCATGGAATCCCTACAGTGCAGAAGGAGGCCATACAGCCCATCGAGCCTGCACTAACAACATTCCCACCCAGGCCCTATCCCCGTGATGCAACGTATTTACCCTGATAATACCGGCATGAATTGAGAAATGGTTAACGGACAGAAAACAGAGCTTCGGTACAAATGGGTCATTTTCAGGGTGGCAGGCTGTGACCAGCGGCTTATCACAAGGATCAGTACTCGGGAGCCCAGCTATTCACAATCCATATCATTGATTTGGGCGTTTGGGATCAAATGTAATATTTCCGAGTTTGCAGATGACTTGAAAGCAGGTGTGAGTTGTGAGGAGGATGTAGACTCTTCAAGGGGATGTGGGAGAGGCCGAATTAGTGGTGAAACCACACACGGAGTGTTGTGTACAGTTTTATCCTCTTACCTAAGGAAAGACAATCTTGTCCGAGAGGGACTTCAATGACATTTCACTGCATTAATTCCTGGGATGGAGGGATTGTCCTCTGAGGAAAGAAAATAAACTGGACTTTTACTTTATGCACTTGAGAAGCATGAGAGGTGACCTCATTCAAACTTGGACAATTCTTACAGGGCTCAGCATGGTCGAGTCATAGAGGTTTACAGCATGGAAACGCGCTTTGGCCCAACTTGTCCATGCCGCCCAGTTTTTACCATTAAGCACATCACAATTGCCTGTGTTTCGCCCATATCCCTCTATACCCATCTTACCCATGTAACTGTCTAAATGCTTTTTAAAACATAAAATTGTACCCGCCACTACTACTACCTCTGGCAGCTCATTCCAGACACTCACCACCCTCTGTGTGAAAAGAATTGCCCTCTGGACCCTTTTGTATCTCTCCCCTCTCACCTTAAACCTATGCCCTCTAGTTTTAGACTCCCCTACCTTTGGGAGAAGATATTGACTATCTAGCTGATCTATGCCCCTCATTATTTTATAGACCTCTATAAAATCACCCCTCAGTCTTCTACGCTACAGGGAAAAAAGTCCCAGTCTGTGCAACCTCTCCTTAAAACCCAAACCATCATGTCCCAGTAGCATCCTAGTAAATCTTTTTTGCACTCTTTCTAGTTTAATAATATCCATTCTAAAATAGGGTGACCAGAACTGTACACAGTATTCCAAGCGTGGCCTTAACAATGTCTTGTACAACTTCAACAAGACGTCCCAACTCCTGTATTCAATGTTCTGACCAATGAAACCAAGCATGCCGAATGCCTTCTTCACCACTCTGTCCACCTGTGACTCCACTGTCAAGAAGCTATGAACCTGTACCCCGAGATCTCTTTGTTCTATAACTCTCCCCAACCCCCAAACATTAGGTTTTGGGCAGAGTTCACTGATACATGATCCCGGCAGGATTTACTGTTTGATAATCCAGCTGTTTGGCCCCGTTATGAGCACACCTTCCATGGCCATCAAGTCCGGAAGTCGGCCTTGAACCCTTGAAGAATGAGAGGCGACCCCATTGAAACAGACATAAAATTCTTACAGGGTGTGACAGGGTGGATGTAGATTGGATGTTTCCCCTGGCTGGTGAGACTAGAACCAGGGGACACAATCTCAGAATCAGGGGCAGACCATTGAAGACTGAGATGAGGAGGAATTTCTTCACTCAGAGGGTGGTGAATCTTTGGAATTTTCTATTCCAGGGGGATGTGGAAGCCCAATCATTCAGCATGTTCAAGACGCAAATCGATTGTGTGAAATAAAATAGGAATCTGTGTGTGTTTGTGTGTGTGTGTTTGTGTGTGTGTTTGTGTGCGTGTGTGTGTGTGCGTGGACATGTTTCCGTGTGTGTTTATTACTGTGTGCGTGTGAGTGTTACTGGGTGAGAATATCTGTTTCTGTGTGTTTTCATAGAATCCTGGACTCCTACAGTGCAGAAGGAGGCCATTTGGCCCATTGAGTCTGCACCGACCACAATCCCACCCAGGCCCTATCCCCATAACCCCATGCATTTACCCGAGCTAGTCTCCCTGACATGGAGGGACAATTTAGCACGGCCAATGCACCCTAACCAGCACGTCTTTCAGACTGTGGGAGGAAACCGGAGCACTCGGAGGAAACCCACGCAGACACGGGGACAACGTGCAAACTCCGCACAGACAGTGACCCAAGGCGGGAACCGAACCCGAGTCCCTGGCACTGTGAGGCAGCAGTGCTAACTGTGTGTTTGATGTGTGTGTGTGTTTCTGTGTGTTTGTGTGTGTGTGTGTTTATTGTGTTTGAGTGTGTGCTTTTTGTGCGTGTTTTGTGTGTGTTGGTGTGTGCGTGTTTTGTGTGTGTGCGTGTTTTGTGTGTGTTGGTGTGTGCGTGTTTTGTGTGTGTTGGTGTGTGCGTGTTTTGTGTGCGTACGTGCCCCATGATCTGTTTGAATGCTGGCGCAGGATCGATGGGCCAAATGGCCTACACCTGCTCCTATTTTCCTTTGAGATTTAAATACATTGACACACATGCACGCTGACACACACACACAGAAAGATATACACAGTGTGGACGTATTTATTGACCACTTAATGTGACTGAATGCTACACATCCCAGTTTACCAAAGACACACAATATTCAGCAGCATTGTAAACAGCGCAGCTGGAAACATCAAATTGGGGATTTGGTTTGAAAAAGGGTCAAAGCCTCTCTTGCTAAAGGCTGTTTGTCTATATTGTGCTGACTGTGATACACTGCCATCCTCTGCTGCCTGCTGGACATTGCTCCAGCCGCAGAGAGAGTGAAGTAGATCAGAAACTCACTGGGAGAGAATGCAGCTTCACACAGTATCCATCCAAAATGACAGGAGCATCAGCACACACACAAGCTCCGTGTGGAGACTGAGAGGGGCTCAGTGTGGAACACAAACCTTCACACTAAACCTGGAAGGACATTGATAAAGAGTTTAAAACAAAACTGTCAGGAGGAGAGGGTGCAGAATACAGTGTTGCAGTTACCGAGAGGGTATAGAGAAAGATCAGCTTAATATATGGTAGGTCCACTCAAAAATTAACATTCTGACCAAACACTAAAGCTTTCCACAAAACAAGGCTCACAAATTCAACACCACTTTCCTTTGTCCGCTCTCCCATCATGCTGTGCGCGGAGTCTCTGATCGATGCGAAGGGCCTAGTATTTGAGGCTCTGAGCTGAACCCACAATCTGTCTAATTCTGAGGGAAGATTACTGCCACTCAGATACAGCTGGCTGCAATATCCCCTTGAAATATATCTGTTGTGTACAGAGTCACATGTTTTTTTTTCCCTGTGTCTGCTGTCCTTAAAGAACTATTGAATAATCTAAACATCCGCATTAATGATCACAGAATAAGGCCAACATGGGGGAATCGAGTATCAGGTTTAAAAGTTTATTTATTAGTGTCACAAGTAGGGTTACATTAACACTGCAATGAAGTTACTGTGGAAAATCCGTAGTCGCCATGCTCTGGCGCCTGTTTGGGCAACTTGGGGAGAATTTAGCATGGCTGATACACCTAACCAGCGCGTCGTTCGAACTGTGGGAGGAAACCGCAGCACCCGGGGGAAACCCACACAGACACGGGGAGAATGTACAAACTCCACACTGACAGTGACCCAAGCCAGGAATCAAACCCGGGTCCCTGGCGCTGTGAGGCAGCAGTGTTAACCACTGTGCTGCCCCTCATCGAAACATTGTGCAGTTGTGGAATGCACAGGATTGGAGGGATGTGATAGCACTGGAAAAGGTGCAGAGGAGATTCACCAGGATGTTGCCTGGCCTGGAGAGTTTTAGTTCATAGAATCATAGAATCCCTACAGTCCAGAATGAGGCCATTCGACCCTTCAAATCTGCACGGACACTTACCCAGGCTTACCCCGTAGCCCCACGTATTTTCCCGCTAATCCCCCTAACCTATACATCGTGGGACCCTCAGGGCAATTTTGCATGGACAATGCACCCGGAGGAAACCCACGCAGACACGGGGAGAATGTGCAAACTCCACACAGACAGTAATCCGAGGCCAGAATTGAACCCGGGTCCCTGGCGCTGTGAGGCAGCAGTGCTAACCACTGTGCTACCGTGCCGCCACTCGAACTGAAGAGAGATTTTATAGACTGAGGGTGTGATCTTACCACCTGTTGACGCCACACTCCTGCTCAGCGAGGTCGGAGAATCTGGTGACCAGCCAAATCTCCTTTCACTGCAGTGGGATGGGAAAATCCTGCCGGCCTGAACGGTGATAAGATTCCACCCTGGGGTTGTTTTCTGTGGAGCAGAGGAGGCTGAGGGGGAACATGATGGAGATGGATAAGATTATGAGGGACATCGATAGAGTAGACGGGAAGAAAGCTTTCCCCTTGGTGGTGGGATCAATGACCAGGGGGTATAGATTTAGGGTAAGGGGCAGGAGGTTTACAGGGGATGTGAGGAAAACCTTTTTCACCCAGAGGGTGGTGGGAGTCTGGAACTCTCTGCCTGAAAGGGTGGTGGAGGCAGAGACCCTCAGAACGTTTAAGAAGTGCTTAGCTATGCATTTGCAATGCCAAGGCTTACCAGGCCGTGAGCCAAGTTGGGTGATTTGTCTTTGACCAGCACAGATGCAATGGGCCGAAGGGCCTTTTCTGTTCTCTAGACCTCCATTGCTAAAACACAACTTCAATGACCCAGCTTCTGGTCATCCATCCAAATCTCTCCCTCCGCAGCTCGAGGACAAATCCTGCCGCGCAATCTTCCTTTGAAGTGGCTTTGGACATTTCATTCTCCGTGAGGACTTGTCCGGATAGTGGCTGCTTTTTTGTGTTTGTCTCAGTGTCAGCTCAGCAACATGGACAACATGTTAGAAATGGCCGTCTCCCAGTGAGTGTGAGGACAGGGCAGGCTTTGAGCGAGGCCTGGGCCGCTCCCTGAAGGACACAGGGCCACCATTGTGCTTTTTGCTGACAAACAGAAAGCTTTCACGCCTCTCTCTCTCTCTCGTGTCTCATCTCACTCACATTCTGCCCCTTCCATTCACTCTGTGCAGCTTTCTGGAGGAGGCTGCCAGCTTTATCCGCCACAGAGCATCTGCCAACAAGAACATCAGATGAAACCTTCCATTCCCCAAGTCCCTCTTTCCTCTCTGCTCCTCGCTGTCTTTCCGGAGGAAATGGGATGGGAAGCTGATGGGAAAAGATTTGCAGGGCTCCAGGGACAAGGTGGAGCAGTGGGACTGGCTCGATTGCTCTCGCAGAGAGTCGACACCAGCTGAATGGGCTGAATGGCCTCCTTCATTCTGTGGCTATTCTATGGTTGACACACAATAGATAGTCAATATCTTTTCCCAAAGGTAGGGGAGTCTAAAACTAAAGGGCATGGGTTTAAGGTGAGAGGGGAGAGATACAGAAGTGTCCAGAGGGGCAATCTTTTCACACAGAGAGTGATGAGCGTCTGGAAGAAGCTGCCAGAGGTAGTAGTAGAGATGGACACAATTTTACCTTTTAAAAAGCATTTAGACAGTTACATGGGTAAGATAGATGTAGAGGGATATGGGCCAAATGTGGGGAATTGGGACCAGCTTAGGGGTTAAAAGAAAAAGGGCAGCATGACAAGTTGGGCCAAAGGGCCTGTTTCCATGCTGTAAACATCTACGACACTATGACAACTTGTCATTTGGGTCTCAACTTCAAGTTTCTAGGTGTCCAGATCACCAACAACCTGTCCTGGTCCCCCCATGCCGACACTATAATTGAGAAAGCCCACCAACACGTCTACTTTCTCAGGAGGCTAAGGAAATTTGGCATGTCAGCTACGACTCTCACCAAGTTCTACAGATGCACCATAGAAAGCATCCTTTCTGTATCTCGGCTTGGTATGGTTTCTGCTCTGTCCAAGACTGCAAGAAATTACAAAAGGTCGTGAATGTAGGCCCGTCCATCACGCAGACTAGCTTCCCATTCATTGACTCTGTCTACACTTCCCGCGGCCTTAGAAAAGCAGCCAGCATAATTAAGGACCTGATGCACACATTCTCTCTTCCACCTTCTTCCGTCAGGAAAAAGATACAAAGTCTGAGATCACGTACCAACCGACTCAAGAACTTCCCGGCTGCCCTCAGACTTTTGAATGGACCTGCTACATATTAGATTTATCTTTCTCTACACCCTACCTATGACTGCAACACTACATTCTGCACCCTCTTTTTTACTTCTCCCCGATGTACTCTATGAACGGTATGTTTTGTCTGTACAGCATACAAGAAACAATACTTTTCACTGTATCCCAATACATGTGACAATAATAAATCAAATCAAATCAAAATCCTCCCAATTCTTTCCTCCACGATAGGTCGCAGCATTTAACGAACACGCCCAGGGCCCAGTGCTGAGTCTGAGGGTATCTGACTACAGTAAGGTGAGTGATACAGGAGGGTCTCACTGTCTGAGGGAGGTGAGTCTTCGCCTGGGGTGCGTGAGTGACCCAGGTTAATCTGACACTCCAGGGACAGTTGGAATGGAGCTTTCCCCCGGGCTGTCCCCTCCCCGTGTCTGCGTGGGTTTCCTCCGGGTGCTCCGGTTTCCTCCCACAGTCTGAAAGATGTGCCGGTTAGGGTGCATTGGCCGTGCTAAATTCTCCCTCAGTGTAACCCGAACAGGCACTGGAGTGTGGCGACTAGGGGATTCTCACAGTAACTTCATTGTAGTGTTAATGTAAGCCTACTTCTGACACTAATAAATAAACTGAAACTGAAGGTCAAGGTGCTGCTGTGACAATGCACTCTTGTTTAAACACTCTGCAATGCTGAGACTGGGAGAAGTGACCAACAGGGGGCAGCATTGCAGCTTCTGTCCCCCTATTGAAACTGGGATTGTTGCTCCATCTGCTGCACAATCCCAACCCCATCCACTGGGGGCAATCTGGACAATGGCTGAGACAGACCTCACTGCGCGTGCGCCGCAATGACACCCACCGCCGGCGGCCATCTTGCGTTGCCAAGGGAGACGGCCAGCGGCCATATTCCGTTGCCAAGGGAGACGGCGGCGGCGACCATCTTGCGTTGCCAGGGGAGACGGCATCAATGCGGCGGCGTCCGCGCGCGCTGACCTCTGGGAGCATTCCCGTCCCGCACATGCGCACAGGCCGCCCCGCCCCCTCGACAAGTCCCCCTGTTGTCCCGCCAACGAGCGTTGGGCCGGAGTGGGCAAGAGGTGACACTGGGAGGAGCAGCCCCCCCCGGGAGCGTTACAGCGACGCCTGGTGGCCAGGAAGGGCAATAGCAGCAGCACAGTCTCTGCCCAAAGGCTTCCCCAGTTCAGCTGCTCAGAGACACTGGGAATGTCTTCAAGTGGAAACTTCAGCTTCTCACATTCACCCCCTGTGTTCAGTCATTGTTTCCTAGGCAACCTCTGCAGTGACATCACAAACAACTTGTTCACATTGAAGGCCATGGCAATCTGGACCATTCGGCTTCAAAGCCATTGAGCTTTGAAACTTCAATTGAAATGTTGGAGATGAGAGTTTATCGATGCAAGTCATGTTGCATGTGGAACGCTCACGATGCCACAATTAGAGCGGTGCAGACATCTCACAGGGTTGTGTGACTGGAGGAGATGTCAGAGACGGGCTGGTTAAATATAGAGGGACAGGGTCTGAAGCTAAGTTTTGGGTAAAAGATGGCAGTGATGTTGTGACATTAATTTAGCTTCAGATAGTTGCTGGGGAGGGGGGATAGAGAGGTTGGGGAGCGATGTTTGTATTGGGGCAATCTCTCTCTCTCTCTCATCATGTATATATATCAATCCATCTCTCACTCTCTATCTCTCTTCACCCATTGTGTCCAGAGTCTTGTGAAGGCGCAGACCGGTGGCAGGTCATTGCTGCCGAGGAGGACAGCCTTCAGCGCACTGGACCTGCATTGCTGCACGGATAGCTCGAGGCACCTCTGCCTCCGACAGCATCATCTTCCACACGTGTGTCTCTTCTGGACTGTGTGTGTGTCGTGTGTGACTGGTGGGGACTATACAAAGGGTTGTGAATGAAGCCCAGTCCATCACGCAAACCAGCCTCCCATCCATTGACTGTCTACACTTCCCGCTGCCCCGGAAAAGCAGCCAGCATAATTAAGGACCCCACGCACCTGGACATACTCTCTTTCACCTTCTTCTGTCGGAAAAATACACAAAAGTCTGAGGTATGTACCAACCGACTCAAAAACAGCTGCTAATTTTAATTTAAGGGGCTTCATAGAAATCATAGAAACCCTACAGTGCAGAAGGAGGCCATTCGGCCCATCGAGTCTGCACCGACCACAATCCCACCCAGGCCCGACCCCCACATATTTACCCGCTAATCCCACTAACCTACGCATCTCAGGACTCTAAGGGGCAATTTTTAACCTGGTCAATCAACCTAACCCACACAGGAAACCGGAGCACCCGGAGGAAACCCACGCAGACACGAGGAGAATGTGCAAACTCCACACAGACAGTGACCCGAGCCGGGAATCGAACCCAGGAGCTGTGAAGCAGCAGTGCTAACCACTGTGCTACCGTGCCGCCCATTGCTGAGACAGAACAAGGTATAACAACGGCAGAGTTCAGGGAAGTTGACAAATTATTTAAAAACACATTATTTAAACCCCCTCAAATGATTCAAATGAGTAGTTTGTGAGTGACGAGATAGACTCAATATTAGAAAACAAAATGAAAGTCCAGAATGAATAAGTTTTGACATCGCTGGAAAGAAATTAAATAAAACTCAATCTGAATGAGATCAGGAGAAACTCCAGGGTTATGAAAAGTTCAAAGACCAAACAGGAGCAGCAAACCATTTTGCTTAAACATCAGAAGTATTTGAATGAAATTCTGAAAATGGTTGAAGAAAATTTGGGCCAATGACCCACAGCAGGTTAGCGTGTGGAAATACTGGGAAAATCCCTGGAACAAGAGACTGAGCATTTACAGACAAGAGCTGGGAAATGGAAGTTTTGCCTCGGAGAATAAATGGAGCTAAGGAGGATTCTCCAAAAGGACAGTGGCAGCACGGTGGCACAGTGGTTACCACTTCTGCCTCACGGCACCAGGGACCCGGGTTCCATTCCCAGCTCGGGTCACTGTCTGTGCGGAGTTGGCACATTCTCCCCGTGTCTTTGTGGGTTTCCTCCGGGTGCTCCGGTTTCCACCCACAGTCCAAAGATGTGCGGGTTGGGTGGATTGGCCATGATAAATTGACCCTTAGCGACAAGCTAGGGTAAATATATGGGGATAGGGCCTGGGTGGGATTGTGGGTTGGTGCAGACTCGTTGGGCAGAATGGCCTCCTCTGCACTGTAGGGATTCTATGTATATTGTTGTTTAGACAAAAATACTGTGTTTACCCCAGTCCAACGCCGGCATCTCCACATCATGTTCTGCCTGAGTCAGAGGTGGAAGAAGATTCCATCAAGAGGAAATTGAATGGGAAGCTGAAGGGAAAATATTGACAGGGTTACGGGGAGAGGGTGGAGGATTGGGAATAGTGAAACTGCTCTTGCAGTGTGTCGATCCAGGCTTGACGGGCTGAATGGCCTCCTGTGCTGTCACCATTCTATGATTCACACACAAGTTAACTTCTCAGTGTCTATTAGGCCCCAGTCGTTCCTCCATGATCAGTTCCAGCATTTCAAGTTCAGATCCCAGTACTTTTTAGTTGGGGCATTGAGGAGTAAAACAGAAATAGGAATGAGAGTGTCGGTGCGCTTATGTTTTTGCATTTCTGTGTGTGTGTGTGTGTGTGTGTGTGTGTGAGAGAGAGAGACAGTTTCTAAGTGTGTGCAAGTGTCTATTTCAATGTGTGCTTCTGTGTGTGTGATTGTGAGTGAGTGTGTGTCTGTCTCTCTCTCTGTGTCTTTGTGCATGTGTGTCTGTGAGTGTGTGTTTGTGTCCCTCTGCGTGTGTGTCCGTGAGTGTCTGTGTGTTTCTCTCTTTGCCTGTGTGTCTGTGTGTGTGTCTCTCTCTGTGTCTTTGTGCATGTGTGTCTGTGAGTGTGTGTTTGTGTCTCTCTGCGTGTGTGCGTGTGTGTCCGTGAGTGTGTGTTTGTGTCTCTGTGTGTGTGTGTCCGTGAGTGTCTGTGTGCCTCTCTCTTTGTCTGTGTGTGTGTGTGTGTGTCTGTGTGTGTGTGTGTGTGTGTGTGTGTGTTTGTCATGATCTGTTTGAGTGGTGGAGCAGGCTCGATGGGTCAAATGGCCTCCAACTGAACATATTTGAGATTCAAATACATTGACACACATGCATGCTGACACACACACACACAGAGACAAACACACACACAGACACACACACACACACACAGACACACACACAGACAGACACACACACACACAGACAGACACACACACAGACACACACACAGACACACACACACACACACAGACACACACACACACACACACAGAAAGATATACACAGTATTGACATATTTATTGACCATTTAATGTGACTGAATGCTACACATCCTGGTTTGCCGATGACACAAAACATTAGACAGCATTGTAAGCAGCGTAGCTGGAAACATCACATTGCAAAGAGTTATTCATATTTTGTACATGGACAAAACTGGTGGAGAGGTTTCAGTGCAGGGAAATGTAAACTGACACAACTTAGATTTAAAAGGGATAGAACAGCGTACTTTAATAAATGATGAAATGACAGAAACAGTGGAAGCTCCAAATGTCCAGATATTTCACAGCTGGATTCACACAAAACACACAGCAATGGATCTGATATTGCGGAATTGTTGTAAATGTGGTGAATCTCAGTACGGAGGCTGCCTTCATGTTACAATGTTAATCTGATCACTCTCATCAAAACAGGATCAACATCTCTGTACAATGTGAGTGAATCATCAGCTCAAATAGTTCAGGTTCAATGTTTAAAATAACCAGTCACTTTTCAGTGGCTGCTTTGGGAATGTCAGTGGAATGTAGTTCACAGTCAAGTGTGAATAATTGTATTGGGGAATAATTGGAAGCAGTTTCCATTGAGAGCTTCCTGCATTCTGCAAATGTGTGTGATCCATTCAGAGATAGGAAATGGACGGATGAATAAAGATGCAGTTTGTTGTTAATTCCATGAGATTGTCTGCCTTGAAGATTCACAAGTTCCATGTGCTGAGAGAAAGGAATGATTAAACAATGTCTATAATTCAAATCCTTCAGACAAGTGAAAAAGCAGGAGAACAACTGAATCCACAAACGCTGCCACAGACAGTATTCGAAGCTTCAACTTCATGTTTGAATGTGAAGGGCTGATTGAAATAAACAGGAGGCCACACTGGGATGCTGAGCAATTTGATTCCTGTTTTTCCTAAACTTCAAAATAAAAATCTGTGATGAAACATTCCTTGGACAGAGCAGAGGGAATTTTACTCTGTATTTAGCCCATTACAGTATTTGTGTTGGGAACATTTGATGAACAGTGCAGATAAAACGTTATTCTTAACTGCTGGAATTTAAGTTGGGGGCTGATTTAATCAAACATTGAAAATAATGAGGGAAAGGGAGAGGCTGATAAAGAACAAGTTTTTCTGCTGTCTGGGAACTCCAGGATTTGGGAATATTTGAATGTTAGCCTCAGTTTAGAATTTTAGAATTGTAGAAATGGAAACATTGCCAGATGTGGTGTGGAGTTAGTTTGAAACAATCTTCTGCAAATGGCTATTGATGCTCAGTCACTTGTTATTATTTTAAATCTGGGGTTGATAGATTTTCCTTAGTCCAAGGGGTTAAGAGACAGAGAGTTAGATCACAGATCAGCCAGGATCTTATTGAATATTGGAACAGGCTTTCAGGAAGATTGTTCCAGATTCCAAACACCCTCTTGATGAAGTGATTTTCCTCACTTCACTTCTGATCCATTTCCCCATCATTTAGAATCTGTGCCCTCTAGTTCATGACCATCTCTTGAGAAGGAAGAGTTTCTCACTCTTTAACCTGTGGATACCCCTTAGGATCTTGAACCTCTCTCTTAAGTCTCACCTCAGCCTTCTTTTCTCCAAGGAAAACAGTCCCAACCTCTCCAATCTACCCTCGTAGCTACGGATCTTATTCCCTGGAATCATTCTTGTGAATCTCCTCTGCACTCTCTCCAATGTCTTCACATCCCTCCTCAAGTACGGTGCCCAGAACTGGGCGCAGTCTCCAGATGAGGCCTAACAAGTGTCTTATACAAGTTCAATATGAACTCCTTACTCTTGTCCTCAATTCCTCCATTAATAAAAGCTGGGATACCATATACTTCATTTACTGCTCTCTCAAAGTGCCCTGCCACCTTCACTGACGTATGTACATATTAGAATCATGGAATCCCTCCAGTGCAGAAGGAGGCCATACAGCCCATCGAGCCTGCGCTAACACCATTCCCACCCAGGCCCTATCCCCGTGATGCAACGTATTTACCCTGATAACACTGGCATGAATTGAGAAATGGTTAACGGACAGAAAACAGAGCTGAGGTACAAATGGGTCATTTTCAGGGTGGCAGGCTGTGACCAGCGGCTTATCACAAGGATCAGTACTCGGGAGCCCAGCTATTCACAATCCATATCATTGATTTGGGCGTTTGGGATCAAATGTAATATTTCCGAGTTTGCAGATGACTTGAAAGCAGGTGTGAGTTGTGAGGAGGATGTAGACTCTTCAAGGGGATGTGGGAGAGGCTGAATTAGTGGTGAAACCACACACGGAGTGTTGTGGACAGTTTTATCCTCTTACCTAAGGAAAGACAATCTTGTCCGAGAGGGACTTCAATGACATTTCACTGCATTAATTCCTGGGATGGAGGGATTGTCCTCTGAGGAAAGAAAATAAACTGGACTTTTACTTTATGCACTTGAGAAGCATGAGAGGTGACCTCATTCAAACTTGGACAATTCTTACAGGGCTCAGCAGGGTCGAGTCATAGAGGTTTACAGCATGGAAACGCGCTTTGGCCCAACTTGTCCATGCCGCCCAGTTTTTACCATTAAGCTAATCACAATTGCCTGTGTTTCGCCCATATCCCTCTATACCAATCTTACCCATGTAACTGTCTAAATGCTTTTTAAAACATAAAATTGTACCCGCCACTACTACTACCTCTGGCAGCGCAATCCAGACACTCACCACCCTCTGTGTGAAAAGAATTGCCCCTCTGGACCCTTTTGTATCTCTCCCCTCTCACCTTAAACCTACGCCCTCTAATTTTAGACTCCCCTACCTTTGGGAGAAGATATTGACTATCTAGCTGATCTGTGCCCCTCATTATTTTATAGACCTCTATAAAATCACCCCTCAGTCTTCTACGCTACAGGGAAAAAAGTCCCTGTCTGTGCAACCTCTCCTTAAAACCCAAACCATCATGTCCCGGTAGCATCCGAGTAAATCGTTTTTGCACTCTTTCTAGTTTAATAATATCCATTCTAAAATAGGGTGACCAGAACTGTGCACAGTATTCCAAGCGTGGCCTTAACAATGTCTTGTACAACTCCAACAAGACGTCCCAACTCCTGTATTCAATGTTCTGACCAATGAAACCAAGCATGCTGAATGCCTTCTTCACCACTCTGTCCACCTGTGACTCCACTGTCAAGAAGCTATGAACCTGTACCCCGAGATCTCTTTGTTCTATAACTCTCCCCAACCCCCAAACATTAGCTGAGTAGATACAGGAAGGATATTTCCGCTGGCTTTGGGGGGGGGGGGGGGGGGGGTGTCTAGAACCATGGCATAGTCGCAGAGTAAGGGGGCAGGACATTTCGGACTGAGATAAGAACATAAGAAATAGGAGCAGGAGTAGGCCATCTAGCCCCTCGAGCCTGCCCCGCCATTCAATAAGATCATGGCTGGTCTGAAGTGGATCAGTTCCACTTACCCGCCTGAACCCCATAACCCCTAATTCCCTTACCGATCAGGAATCCATCTCTCCGTGAGTAAACATATTCAACGAGGTAGCCTCCACCACTTCAGTGGGCAGAGAATTCCAGAGATTCACCACCCTTCTTCCACTCCCTCTCCCAGCAGCGAGTTCCAGGCACCCACCACTCTCTGTGTAAAACACTTGCCTCGTACATCTCCTTTAAACCTTGTCCCTCACACCTTAAACCTGTGCCCCCTAGTAATTGACTCTTCAACCCTGGGAAAAAGCTCCTGACTATCCACTCTGTCCATGCCTCTCACAATCTTGTAGACTTCGATCAGGTCACCCCCCTTGCCTCCGTCATTCCAGTGAGAACAAACCAAGTTTCTCCAAACTCTCCTCATAGCTAATGCCCTCCATACCAGGCAACATCCTGGTAAATCTTTTCTGTACCGTCTCCAAAGCCTGCACATCCTTCTAGTAGTGTGGCAACCAGAATTGAACACTATATTCCAAGTGCGGCCTAACAATGGTTCTATAAAGCTGCAACATGGCTTGCCAATTTTTAAACTCAATGCGTGTGGCGTCAAAATTTTGCTTATTTCCTAAATAACACTGACAACATTTCAAAAGCGCTCCATTGTCGGTGAAACTCTTTTGGAAACCCTAAAGCCATGAATAGTACTTTAGAAATGTCCATCCCCCAAGTTGCTGTGAGGACATTCAGAGTCAGTGTGTGACTTGGGTCAAAGATAGACCAGCGAGGTCTCTCCCTTAATGACATTGAGTGACTCTTTAGCTTTTTATGATGAGCAGAATCCTTTCATCTCTCTTGTGTCTAATTCATTCCAATTCTGTCCCTGACATTAATCAGTTGTGACTTTCTGTAGGAGCTGGAATGTTCTCTCTGGCGACAGAGAATCCATTGAGAGGAGGATCAGGTGTGACCTTTCTCTCCTGGAATCCATCTTTCCTGTTTGTGTCTTGTAGATTGTGTGTGGAGAGAGCAGAGGGAAAAGGCTGAGTGGATTTGTAATGAACAGGGGTTTGCTTTCATTCACAAACTGGAGCTGAAGCCAACGTGTGCAGATGTGAAGAATGGAGATCAGAAAAGGACCATGGGTAGAATTGGAGACTATTCTGCCCATCCAGATGTGCTGTCTTTTTGGAAGAGAAATCTAGTTAATCTCTATTTACAGAGGGAGAAGGGATTCCTCCTCCATTATATATCTGTTTAGTTTTAGGCTGTCTGAGTGTGAGTGTTAGTGTGCGTGCATATTTTTCTCAATCTGCCTGTCTCTCAGTCCCCCTGGTCCCAGAATCTGTTTCTCTCTCCACAGATGCTGCCTGACCTGTTTGGTATGTTCTTATTTTCTGTTTAAGTATCTGAGGAGTTGCGTATGGTGCTGAACATTGTGCAATCATCAGCGAACATCCCCACTTCAGACCTTGTGATGGAGGGAAGGTCAGTGATGGAGCAGCTGAAGATGGTTGGGGCCTCGGACACTCACCCTGAGGAACTCCTGCAGGGACGTCCCGGGACTGAGAGAATTGGCTTTGAGATAATCGGCACATTGGGGGAAAGGTTGAAAACCAGAGGATGCTGAATTCAGGTAAATGGCGACAGCGGCAACATGAGGAAATGTTTCTAACGTAGTGAGTGTCCAGTATCTGGAATGTACTGTCTGAGCGTGAGGTGGAAGCAGATTCCATCAAGGACTTCCAGGAGAAGTTGAATGGGAAGCTGAAGGGGAAATATTTACAGGGTGACGGGGAAAGGGTGGAGGAGTGGGAATAGTGACATTGCTCTTGCAGAGTGTCGCACTGGCTTGATGGGGCTGAATGGCCTCCTGCGCTGTCACCGTTCTATGATTCAGATGCAAGTTATCTTCTCAGTGTCTATTAGACCCCACTCTTTCCTCCATGATCAGTTACAGCATTTTAAGTTCAGATCCCAGAACGTTTTATTTGGGGATTTGTGTGATCCATTCAGAGATTGGAAATGACGGATGAATAAAGATACAGTTCTTTGTTACTGACATTAGATTGTGACTCTTGAAGTTTCACCAGTTCCATGTGCTGAGAGAAAGGAATGAATCAGCAACATCCAGCATTCAAATTCTTCAAATAAGTTTAAAAGGCAGTGAAAGACTGAATACACAAACTCTGAGACAGACAGACACAACTGTATCCACAGCTTAAACTTCATGTTTGAATCTGCAGAGATGAGATCATGGTTGAAATAAACAAGAGTCCACACTGGGATGCTGAGCAATTTCCTAAAAAGTCAATCTAAAAACCTGCAATTAAAAATTCCTTGGACAGAGCAGAGGGGATTTTACTCTGTGTGTTGTGTTTGGGTTGGAAGTGTTTTCTGAGCAGGGTGGTACAATGGCACAGTGGTTGGCACTGCTGCCTCACAGCGTCAGGAACCCGGGTTCAATTCCAGCCTCGGATGACTGTCTGTTTTGAGTTTGCACATTCTCCCCGTGTCTGCGTGGGTTTCCTCCGGGTGCTGCGGTTTCCTCCCACACTCCAAAGCTGTGCGGGCTATTTTGATTGGCTATGCTAAATTGCCCCTTAGTGTCCAGGGATGTGTAGGTTTGGGGAATTAGCTCTGGTAAATGCATGGCGTTATGCGGATAGATGCTCTTTCGGAGAGTCAGTACAGACCCGATAGGCTGAATGGCCTCCTTCTGCACTGTGGTGATTGTATGGTTTTTGTTTCGATGAAGATTTACTCTGAAACACTGGGATTGAGGTTAAGGAGTGATTTAATGAAACCCTTCAAAATAATAAGCGAAATGGAGAGGGTTAATAAAGAAGAAAGCTAAAAGCAAAATACTGCAGATGCAGGAATCATGGGTGGCACAGAGGTTAGCACTGCTGCCTCAGAGCGCCAGGGACCCAGGGTCGAATCCAGGCTTGGGTCACTGTCTGTGCAGAGTCTGTACATGCTCCCCGTGTCTGCGTGGGTTTCCTCCGGCTGCTCCACTTTCTTCCCACAGTCTGAAA
>NW_027590811.1:137500-168290 GCF_964213995.1 Mustelus asterias
TATCGGGGTGTGTGCGTATGTACCGACGTGAATATGTATCTGTGTGTGTATGTATCAGTGTGTGTGTCAGTGTGTGTGTCAGTGTGTGTATATCGGGGTGCTGTGTATCAGTCTGTGAGCTGGTCTGCACAGGTGTATTTGGGTGTGTGTGAAAGTGTGTGTGTGTATTCTGCATGTGTGTATGTGCGTGTGTGAGTATCTGTGCATGGGAGGTGTGTGTGCATCTGTGTGCCTATATGAGAGAGTGTGGGTGTGTATGTGAGAGAAATTGTGTGTGTGATTCTGTGTGTGAGTGTGTCAGTGTTTGCCTGCATGGGGGTTAGTGAGTGAAACATAGAAACGAGAAGCAGGAGGAGGCCATTCGGCCCTTCGAGCCTGCTCCACCATTCATTTTGATCACGGCTGATCATCAAATTCTATATCCTGATCCCCCGCCTTCCCCTCCATATCCCTCGATCCCTTCAGCCCCAAAAGTTATATCTAATTTCTTCATGAAATCACATGTGCAAGTTCCTAGCCACCTGTGTGTGTGTGTGTGCATGTACCCGTGTCTGTATACATGAGAGTGTGCATGTAGTTGTGTGTGTGTGTGTATATGTGTGTGTTGTGGGTCAGTCTGTGTGTCTCTGCTCCCATTCTCTGTGTCTCTGGAACACAGATTCTGCCTGAGCAGCTCAGCATTTGATCATTTCCTGTTTCAATATCTGCCCTTTCCCCAGTGGGACTGAACTGTCTGTAAATCATGTTGGAAGGGACCTTAGGGCCCAGTCCTGCTACTGGGGGAGAGACAGAGAGGGAGAGACAGAAAGAGGAACAGATTGGGATTGGTAATGAGGGCCAAGGTTCCCACAAACACTTCAAGATAAGAAGGGAAATGGAGAGGACTGATAAAGAACAACTTTTTCTGCTGGTCGGGGAGTCCAGGACTTGGGGGACATTGGATTTTCGACAATGGTTAGGGTTTTAGACTTTTCGGAGTGAAATTCAGGATCACTTTGCCACACCAGGTGTGATATTAGTTTGGAACTACCTTCTATAATTCACAGTTGATGCTCAGTCACTTATTAATGTTCAAACCTGAAGTTGATAGATGGTATTTTACACACAGGAGAATCAATTTAAAATCAATGGGTCAATGTTAAAATACTTGCAGGAACAGAGAGACCTGGGGTTTCAGTTCATTTTTACATCTGAAAGATTCAACCTGGGGCTCAGAATCTGTCAGTTGAATCTACTTTTCCTGTCCCGAAAAGGTGTCAACAATTGTGTTGGGGAATGTGACAAAAGGTGACATTCCTGCATCCTGCACAGTGGGGTTGGGAGGTTGTTTGAAAGGAGATTCAGAAAGCGTCAATTAGATTGTGTCTCTTTGCAGAAGGTGAGTATTTCACAGGAGATGCCTTGAGATAAAGGAAAGTTTTACCAATGTCTGCGTAACTTTCAAAGTCTCCAGACGCATGAAGGGGGCAGAGATTTTGTAATATTCAGAGCAGGAGATGGGGGACAATCGCAGAATTGAAGATGTGAGGCCATCTCTTGTTTCTGAATGTCAATCTGTAGCTTTTAAACTTTAGTCCTGGGCTAATCATTCCAAGTTTGCAATCCCACACTTTGCTGTTGTGAATTTTGAGTTGTAAATTTTCTGAAATTGATTCTGTAATAAAAATCCCCGCAGGATGCAATGATTCCCATTCTGTCTGCTGCTGCAAAGCCCCAGTTTGTGTCTCAGTTTCACTATTTATCAACCATTTAAGATCCAAGAGTCATAGAATTCCTACACTGCAGAATGAGGCCATTCAGCCCAACAAGCCTGCCCCAACAATAATCCCACCCAGGCCCGAATCCCCCTGACCCGAAGGGGCAATTTAGCAAACGTGCAAACTCCACACAGTCACTCGAGGCGGGGAATCGAACCCAGATCCCTGGCGCTGTGAGTCAGCAGTGCTAACCACTGTGCCACCGTGTCACCCGGTGATGAGACAGAACGTTTGCCAAAGTGCACAGAAATAGGCAGCATTGTCAGCATTTTAGCTGGAAGCTTCAAATGACAAAGGGATCTTAATAGTAGAGTCACAGAATCCCTGCAGTGCAGAAGGAGACCATTCAGCCCATCGAGTCTGCACTGACTCTCTGACACAGCATCTTGACCCAGCCCTATCCCCGTAACCCCACACATTTACCTTCATCCACCTAACTACACAGTTTTGGACAGTAAATGGCAATTTACTGTGTCCAATCCACCTCACCTTCACAGCTTTGGAATACACTGGCACGGATTTAGAAATGGTTAAAGGACAGAAAACAGAGCTGAGGTACAAATGGGTCATTTTCAGGGTGGCAGGCTGTGACCAGCGGCTTATCACAAGGATCAGTACTCGGGAGCCCAGCTATTCACAATCCATATCATTGATTTGGACGTTTGGGATCAAATGTAATATTTCCCAGTTTGTACATGACATGATAGCAGGTGGAAGTGTGAGTTGTGAGGAGGATGTAGACTCTTCAAGGGGATGTGGGAGAGGCTGAATTAGTGGTGAAACCACACACAGAGTGTTGTGGACAGTTTTATCCTCTTACCTAAGGAAAGATATTCTTGTCATAGAGAGACTTCAATGAGGTTTCACTGCATTAATTCCTGGGATGGAGGGAGTGTCCCCTGAGGAAAGATTAAATAGACTGGACTTTTATTTTATGCACTTTGGAAAAATGAGAGGTGATCTCATTCAAACTCAGACAATTCTTACAGGGCTCAGCAGGGTAGAGTCATAGAGGTTTACAGCATGGAAACAGGCCCTTTGGCCCAACTTGTCCAATGCCAACCAGATTTTACCATTAAGCTAATACCAATTGCCTGCATTTGGCCCACATCCTTCCATGCCAATCTTACCAATATAACTGTCTAAATTGTACCCGCCGCTACTACAACATCTGGCAGCTTGTTCCAATCCCCCACCACCCTATGTGTGAAAAGAATTGCCCTCTGGACTCTCATCCCACTCATCTGAAACTTATGTCCTCTAGTTTTAGACTCCCCTCCCTTTTGGAAAAGATGTTGACGAGCTTATCAAAGAACAAAGAGAATTACAGCACAGGAACAGGCCCTTCGGCCCTCCAAGCCTGCACCAACCATGCTGCCCGACTGAACTAAAACCCCCTTCCCTTCCGGGGACCATATCCCTCTATTCCCATCCTATTCATGTATTTGTCCAGACGTTCCGTAAAACTCACTATCGTATCTGCTTCCACGACCTCCCCCGGCAGCGAGTTCCAGGCACCCACCACCCTCTGTGTAAAAAAACTTGCCTCGTACATCTCCTTTCAACCTTGCCCCGAGCACCATAAACCTGTGCCCCCGAGTAATTGACACTTGCACCCTCGGAGAAAGCTTCTGACTATCCACTCTGTCCATACTCCTCATAATCTTGTATACTTCTATCAGGTCTCTCCCCACCCCCCCCCCCCCCCCCCCAACCTCCGTCGTTCCAGTGAGAACAAATCAAGTTTCTCCAACCTCTCCTCATAGCTAATGCCCTCCATACCAGAGGCAACATCCTGGTAAATCTTTTCTGTACCCTCTCCAAAGCTTCCACATCCTTCTGGTAGTGTGTCGACCAGAATTGAACACGATATTCCAAGTGCGGCCGAACTGAGATTCTATAAAGCTGCTATATCCATGCCCTCATTATTTTAGAATAGAATAGAATAGAAACCCTACAGTGCAGAAGGAGGCCATTCGGCCCATCGAGTCTGCACCGACCACAATCCCACCCAGGCCCTACCCCCACATATTTACCCGCTAATCCCTCTAACCTACGCATCCCAGGACTCGAAGGGGCAATTTTTTTTTTTTTAACCTGGCCAATCAACCTAACCCGCACATCTTTGGACTGTGGGAGGAAACCGGAGCACCCGGAGGAAACCCACGCAGACACGAGGAGAATGTGCAAACTCCACACAGACAGTGACCCGAGCCGGGAATCGAACCCGGGACCCTGGAGCTGTGAAGCAGCAGTGCTAACCACTGTGCTACCGTGCCGCCCTCTACAAGGCCACCCCTAAGCCTACTCAAGGGAAAAAAGTCCCAGACTATCCAGCCTCTCATTATAACTCAAACCAACAGGACCCCGTAGTTTAAACTAGATAGGTTGTGGGGAGGGGATAAAAATGAGGTGACTGAGAGTGAGGAAGGTAGCTCGCAAGCAGAGAAGGGTTATGGGCAGTGCAAGAGGGCGGATGGACAGGGAATAGAGAAGGGGAGAGCTCAGACCTAAGGATTGAGATGTGTTTACTTTAATGCCAGGAGTATAGTGAGTAAAGGGGATGAGCTCAGAGCGTGGATCGATGCCTGAAAGTGTGATGTGGTGGCCATTACGGAGACTTGGATGTCTCAGGGACAGGACTGGATACTCCAGGTGCCGAGATTCAGATGTTTCAGGAAGGACGGGGAGGGAGGCAAGAGAGGGGGTGGAGTGTCTGAAATATTAAAAATATTCTGAAACCCTTTCAAAGTGAAATTAAGGAACACTTCTTCACACAAAGGGTGTTCTCGAATCACAGAACAGCAGGAGGCCATTCGGCCCATCATGTCTGCCCCGATCCCGGAAGAGCCACCCAGCGAGTCCCATTCTCCAGCCCTGTCTCCTCAGCCCCCTAAATCAATCACTTTCAAATATGTATCCGCCTCTCTTTTGAATCCTCCTATGGAATCTGCCTCCACCTCTCTCCCAGGCAGCGCATTCCAAATCCTAACAACTCTCCGAGTAAAGAAGTTTCTCCTCATCTCACTCCCAGCTCCCTTTCTGACCATCTTGAAATTGTGACCCCTTCGTCACTGACACACCAACGAGTGGAAACAGAATATCCTTCTTCACCCTGTCAACATTGTTCATCATTCTGAACACCTCGATAAGGTCACCTCTTCACCTTCTCTGCTCCAAGGAGAATAAGGCCAATTTCTCTCATCTTTCCTTGGATCTAAAATCTCTCATTCCTGGAATCATTCTAGTGAATCTCCTTTGCACTCTCTCTCTCTCTCTGCCTCTCTCGAGGACTTTAACGTCCTTCCTTAAATAAGGTGCCCAGAACTGATCCCAGTGCTCCGAATGTGATCTGTCCAATGATTTGTAGAGGTGTAGCATCACTTCCTTGCTTTTATACTCTATGCCTCTCTTTATAAACCCAAGGATCCTATCAGGCTTCTTAACAACTGTTTCATCTTGCCTGGCCACCTTCAGAGAATGAATCACTTGAAACCCAAGGCCCATCTGCTCCTGTAGTCCCCTCAACGTTGTACCATTGAGTCTGTATCGTCTCCCCATGTTTCTTCCACCAAAATGCATTCCCTCCCATTTCGCTGCATTGAAATTCATCTGCCAGGTGGTCTGCCCATTTGGCCAACTTGTCCATGTCCCTCTGAAGTCGCTCAGTGTCTTCCTCACAATTCACTCTTCTCCCGAGCTCAGCATCATCTGCAAATTTGGAGATTGTGCGTTCAACCCCCGTCGCTGAGCTGTTAATATAAATCAGAAAAAGCAAGGATCCCAACACTGATCGTCTCCAGTCTGAGAAATGCCCATCTCTACCTCCCCTCTGTTTCCTATCTCTTACCAAACTTCTAATCCATGCTGCCAAGGACTCATCCATCCCTAATATTTCTCATTTGCTGATTTGCATGTTAGTGGAGCGGTGTAAAAGGCATGCGGAACGCTTGCCTTTTTCAGTCGAGGCATAGATTACAAAAGCAGGGTAGACATGTTGGAGCTGTATAAAACTTTGGTGAGGCCACAGCTGGAGTACTGTGTGCGGTTCTGGTCGCCACATTATAGGAAGGGTGTGAATGGACTGGACAGGGTGCAGAGGAGATTCACCAGGATGCATCTGAGCTGGAGTGTTTCAGCTATGAAGAGAGCTATGGGCCACACGGTGGCACAATTGTTATCACTGCTGCATCACAGCGCCAGGGAGCCAGGTTCGATTCCCGGCTTAGGTCACTGTCTGTGTGGAGTCTGCACGTTCTCTCCGTGTCTGCGTGCCTTTCCTCTGGGTGCTGCGGTTTCCTCCCACAGTGTGAATGATGTGCTGGTTAGGGTGCATTGGCCGTGGTAAATTTTCTCTCCGTGTAACCGAACACCAGAGTGTGGCATCTGGGGAATTTTCACAGTAACTTCACAGTGTTAATGCAAGCCTACTTGTGACACTAATAAACAAAATTAAAACTGAGATGTTGAGTAGGCTTGTGTTGTATTCATTGGAGCAGAGAAGACTGGGGGGGCGACCTGATTGAGGTGGACAAGATTATGAGAGACATGAAGAGTGTGGATCGGGAGCAGCTGTTCCCCTTAGTTGAAGGGTCAGTCACGAGGGGACATAGGTTCAAGGTGAGGGGCAGGAGGTTTCGGGGGGATGTGAGGAAAATCTGTTTTACCCACAGGGTGGTGACAGTCTGGAATGCGCTGCCTGGGAGGTTGGTCGAGGCAAGTTGCCTCACATCCTTTAAAAAGTAGCTGGATAAGCACTTGGCACATCATCACATTCAGGGCTATGGGCCAAGTGCTGGTAAATGGGGTGAGGTCGGTATGTTAGGTGGTCCTCACGTGTCGGTGCAGACTCGATGGGCCGAAGGGTCTCTTCTGCACTGTATGAATCTGTGACGAGGAAATGTTTTTAACGTAGTGACTGCTGGTATCTGGAATGTTCTGCCTTGATTCGCTGTAAGGATTCGCATTCCAACCATTATTCATGTAAATTGAGTCTGTGTCTTTATCTGCCCTGTTTGTGAACAGAATTCCCACTCACCTGAAGAAGGGGCTTGGAGCTCCGAAAGCTTGTGTGGCTTTTGCTACCAAATAAAGCTGTTGGACTTTAAGCTGGTGTTGTTAAACTTCTCACTGTGTTTACCCCAGTCCAACGCCGGCATCTCCACATCATGTTCTGCCTGAGTCGGAGGTGGGAGAAGATTCCATCAAGAGGAAATTGAATGGGAAGCTGAAGGGAAAATATCGACAGGGTTACGGGGAGAGGGTGGAGGATTGGGAATAGTGAAACTGCTCTTGCAGTGTGTCGATCCAGGCTCGACGGGCTGAATGGCCTCCTGTGCTGTCACCATTCTATGATTCACACACAAGTTAACTTCTCAGTGTCTATTAGGCCCCACTAGTTCCTCCATGATCAGTTCCAGCATTTCAAGTTCAGATCCCAGTACTTTTTAGTTGGGGCATTGAGGAGTAAAACAGAAAGAGGAATGAGAGTGTCGGTGCGCTTATGTTTTTGTATTTCTGTGTGTGTGTGTGTGAGAGAGAGACAGTTTCTAAGTGTGTGCAAGTGTCTATTTCAATGTGTGTTTCTGTGTGTGTGATTGTGTTTCTCTGCGTGTGTCTGTGTGTGTATGTGTGTGTCTGTGTGTGTGTATTTGTGTCCCTCTGCGTGTGTGTCCGTGAGTGTCTGTATGTTTCTCTCTTTGCCTGTGTGTCTGTGTGTGTCTCTCTCTCTGTGTCTTTGTGCATGTGTGTCTGTGAGTGTGTGTTTGTGTCTCTCTGCGTGTGTGCGTGTGTGTCCGTGAGTGTGTGTTTGTGTCTCTGTGTGTGTGTGTCCGTGAGTGTCTGTGTGCCTCTCTCTTTGTCTGTGTGTGTGTGTGTGTGTGTGTGTGTGTTATGATCTGTTTGAGTGGGGGAGCAGGCTCGATGGGTCAAATGGCCTCCAACTGCACATATTTGAGATTCAAATACATTGACACACATGCATGCTGACACACAGACACACACACACACAGACACACACACAGACAGACACACACACACAGACAGACACACACACACAGACACACACACACAGACACACACACAGACACACACACACAGACACACACACACACACAGAGAAAGATATACACAGTATTGACATATTTATTGACCATTTAATGTGACTGAATGCTATACATCCTGGTTTGCCGATGACACAAAACATTAGACAGCATTGTAAGCAGCGTAGCTGGAAACATCACATTGCAAAGAGTTATTCATATTTTGTACATGGACAAAACTGGTGGAGAGGTTTCAGTGCAGGGAAATGTAAACTGACACAACTTAGATTTAAAAGGGATAGAACAGCGTACTTTAATAAATGATGAAATGACAGAAACAGTGGAAGCTCCAAATGTCCAGATATTTCACAGCTGGATTCACACAAAACACACAGCAATGGATCTGATATTGCGGAATTGTTGTAAATGTGGTGAATCTCAGTACGGAGGCTGTCTTCATGTTACAATGTTAATCTGATCACTCTCATCAAAACAGGATCAACATTTCTGTACAATGTGAGTGAATCATCAGCTCAAATAGTTCAGGTTCAATGTTTAAAATAACCAGTCACTTTTCTGTGGCTGCTTTGGGAATGTCAGTGGAATGTAGTTCACAGTAAAGTGTGAACAATTGTATTGGGGAATAATTGGAAGCAGTTTCCATTGAGAGCTTCCTGCATTCTGGAAATGTGTGTGATCCATTCAGAGATAGGAAATGGACGGATGAATAAAGATGCAGTTTGTTGTTAATTACATGAGATTGTCTGCCTTGAAGATTCACAAGTTCCATGTGCTGAGAGAAAGGAATGATTAAACAATGTCTATAATTCAAATCCTTCAGATAAGTGAAAAAGCAGGAGAACAACTGAACCCACAAACGCTGCCACAGACAGTATTCGAAGCTTCAACTTCATGTTTGAATGTGAAGGGCTGATTGAAAGAAACAGGAGGCCACACTGGGATGCTGAGCAATTTGATCCCTGTTTTTCCTCAACTTCAAAATAAAAATCTGTGATGAAACATTCCTTGGACAGAGCAGAGGGGATTTTACTCTGTATTTAGCCCATTACAGTATTTGTGTTGGGAACATTTGATGAACAGTGCAGATTAAACGTTATTCTTAACCGCTGGAATTTAAGTTGGGGGCTGATTTAATCAAACATTGAAAATAATGAGGGAAAGGGAGAGGCTGATAAAGAACAAGTTTTTCTGCTGTCTGGGAACTCCAGGATTTGGGAATATTTGAATGTTAGCCTCAGTTTAGAATTTTAGAATTGTAGAAATGGAAACATTGCCAGATGTGGTGTGGAGTTAGTTTGAAACAATCTTCTGCAAATGGCTATTGATGCTCAGTCACTTGTTATTAATTTAAATCTGGGGTTGATAGATTTTCCTTAGTCCAAGGGGTTAAGAGACAGAGAGTTAGATCACAGATCAGCCAGGATCTTATTGAATATTGGAACAGGCTTTCAGGAAGATTGTTCCAGATTCCAAACACCCTCTTGATGAAGTGCTTTTCCTCACTTCACTTCTGATCCATTTCCCCATCATTTAGAATCTGTGCCCTCTAGTTCATGACCATCTCTTGAGAGGGAAGAGTTTCTCACTCTTTAACCTGTTGATACCCCTTAGGATCTTGAATCTCTCTCTCAAGTCTCACCTCAGCCTTCTTTTCTCCAAGGAAAACAGTCCCAACCTCTCCAATCTACCCTCGTAGCTACGGATCTTATTCCCTGGAATCATTCTTGTGAATCTCCTCTGCACTCTCTCCAATGTCTTCACATCCCTCCTCAAGTACGGTGCCCAGAACTGGGCGCAGTCTCCAGATGAGGCCTAACAAGTGTCTTATACAAGTTCAATATGAACTCCTTACTCTTGTCCTCAATTCCTCCATTAATAAAAGCTGGGATACCATATACTTCATTTACTGCTCTCTCAAAGTGCCCTGCCACCTTCACTGATGTATGTACATATTAGAATCATGGAATCCCTACAGTGCAGAAGGAGGCCATACAGCCCATCGAGCCTGCGCTAACAACATTCCCACCCAGGCCCTATCCCCGTGATGCAACGTATTTACCCTGATAATACCGGCATGAATTGAGAAATGGTTAACGGACAGAAAACAGAGCTCAGATACAAATGGGTCATTTTCAGGGTGGCAGGCTGTGACCAGCGGCTTATCACAAGGATCAGTACTCGGGAGCCCAGCTATTCACAATCCATATCATTGATTTGGACGTTTGGGATCAAATGTAATATTTCCCAGTTTGCAGATGACACGAAAGCAGGTGGAAGTGTGAGTTGTGAGGAGGATGTAGACTCTTCAAGGGGATGTGGGAGAGGCCGAATTAGTGGTGAAACCACACACGGAGTGTTGTGGACAGTTTTATCCTCTTACCTAAGGAAAGACAATCTTGTCCGAGAGGGACTTCAATGACATTTCACTGCATTAATTCCTGGGATGGAGGGATTGTCCTCTGAGGAAAGAAAATAAACTGGACTTTTACTTTATGCACTTGAGAAGCATGAGAGGTGACCTCATTCAAACTTGGACAATTCTTACAGGGCTCAGCAGGGTCGAGTCATAGAGGTTTACAGCATGGAAACGCGCTTTGGCCCAACTTGTCCATGCCGCCCAGTTTTTACCATTAAGCTAATCACAATTGCCTGTGTTTCGCCCATATCCCTCTATACCAATCTTACCCATGTAACTGTCTAAATGCTTTTTAAAACATAAAATTGTACCCGCCTCTACTACTACCTCTGGCAGCTCATTCCAGACACTCACCACCCTCTGTGTGAAAAGAATTGCCCCTCTGGACCCTTTTGTATCTCTCCCCTCTCACCTTAAACCTATGCCCTCTAGTTTTAGACTCCCCTACCTTTGGGAGAAGATATTGACTATCGAGCTGATCTATGCCCCTCATTATTTTATAGACCTCTATAAAATCACCCCTCAGTCTTCTACGCTACAGGGAAAAAAGTCCCAGTCTGTGCAACCTCTCCTTAAAACCCAAACTATCATGTCCCGGTAGCATCCTAGTAAATCTTTTTTGCACTCTTTCTAGTTTAATAATATCCATTCTAAAATAGGGTGACCAGAACTGTACACAGTATTCCCAGCGTGGCCTTAACAATGTCTTGTACAACTCCAACAAGACGTCCCAACTCCTGTATTCAATGTTCTGACCAATGAAACCAAGCATGCTGAATGCCTTCTTCACCACTCTGTCCACCTGTGACTCCACTGTCAAGAAGCTATGAACCTGTACCCCGAGATCTCTTTGTTCTATAACTCTCCCCAACCCCCAAACATTAGCTGAGTAGATACAGGAAGGATGTTTCCATCAGTCTCTCCTGATAATGAACACCCCTCATCTCTGGTATCAACCTGGTGAACCTTCTCTGCACTCCCTCCAAGGCCAATATATCCTTCCGCAAATAAGGGGACCAATACTGCACACAGTATTCCAGCTGCGGCCTCACCAATGCCCTGTACAGATGCAGCAAGTCATCTCTGCTTTTATATTCTATCCCCCTCGCGATAAATGCCAACATCCCGTTTGCCTTCTTGATCACCTGTTGCACCTGCAGACTGGGTTTTTGCGTCTCATGCACAAGGACCCCCAGGTCCCTTTGCACAGCAGCATGTTGTAATTTTTTTCCATTTAGATAATAATCCAATTTACTATTATTTCCTCCAAAGTGAATAACCTCGCATTTGTCAATGTTATACTCCATCTGCCAGATCCTCGCCCACTCACTCAGCCTGTCCAAATCTCTCTGCAGACCTTCTACTCCCTCCACACGATTCACTTTTCCACTTATCTTTGTGTCGTCTGCAAACTTTGTTACCCTACACTCAATCCCCCTACTCCAGATCGTCGATATAAATGGTAAATAGTTGAGGCCCCAGTACCGATCCCTGCGGCACGCCACTAGTTACCATCCGCCAACCAGAAAAGCACCCATTTATTCCGACTCTCTGCTTCCTGTGAGGAGGAATTTCTTCCCTCAGAGTCATAGAGTGGTGCAGTGAAGAAAAGGCCCTTCGACCCATTGAGTCTGCACCAACAGTAACTACCACTAAAGTTGTGCTCATCCAATTTTCCATCTCTTGTACCATATCTTTGAATGTTGTGATGTTTCAAGTGCTCATCCAAATGCTTTTGAAAGGTTGTAAGGTTTCCGACCTCCACTGCCTTCCCAGGCAGTACATTCCTGATTCCCATCACCCTCTGAGTGAATGTTTTTCTCAACTCTCCTCTGAATCTCCTGCCCTTTCCCCTAAAACTATGTCCCCTCATGATTGATCCCTCAACCAAGGGGAACAGCCGTTTCCTATTCACCCTGTCCATACCCCTCATAATCTTATACACCTCAATCAGCCTTCTCTGCTCTAAAGAAAACAATCCAAACCTATCCAGTCTCTCCTTATAGCTCAAATACTCCATCCCAGGCAACTTGCTGCTGAGCCTCCTCTGTACCCCCTCTAGTGCTATCATATCCTTCCTCTGGTGTGGTGACCAGATCTGCACACGGTACTCCAGCTGTGGCCTAACCAACGCTCTGTACAACTCCAACATTAACTCTTTGCTCTTCTACTCTGCGCCATGACTGATCAAAGCAAGTGTCTCATCTGCCTTCTTTACCACTAGATTCACCTGCTCTGCTGCCTTCAGGGATCTGTGAATAATTGCCCAAGATCCATATGTTCCTCTGAGCTTCCCAGTGTCCTGCAACTCATTAAATACTCCCTTGCCTTGTTACTGCTTCCAAAGTGCATCACCTCGCACCTATCAGGGTCAAATACCATCTGCCACTGCTCTGCCTATCTGACCAACCCAGCGATATCTTCCTGTAACCTACAACCTTCTTCACTATTAACCATCCTACCAATCTTGGTGTCATCTGGAACCTTGCTTATCATTGCCCCCACATTATCATCTGTCTCATTTATGTATAACAACAATAAGCCCCCCAGCACGGAGCCTTGTGGTGCACCACTGGACACCGGCCTCCAGCCACTCAAACAGCCTTCCAACACCACCCTTTGTGTCCAATTACTAAACCAGTTTCCGATCCATCTCGCCAAGTTTTCCTGAATTCCATGTGCTTGCAGGATGGTAAATCTTTGGAATTCCCTGTCCCAGGGGGCTGTGGAGGCTCAGTCATCGTTCACAGACTGAGATGGATAGGTTTCTACAGATTAAACATATTGCAAAGTTTCACCATCTGTGACCCCTTGTTCCAGCCTCTCCCCCGCCCCCCCCCCCCTCTCCCCACCCCCTCAGCCCCTCAGCTGGAGGAAACAACATCCCTGTATTCAGTCACTCCAGCCCAGTCAGAATTTACACATTTCAATTCGACCCCCTCTCATTCTTCGGAACTCCAGTGAATACAGGCCCAGTCGACTCAATCTCTCCTCATACGACAATCCTGCCATCCCAGGAATCAGTCTGGTGTGCCTCCGCTGCTCTCCCTCTATGGTAAGTGCAGCATTTCATAGTTACAGAGACAAAAACTGTACACAATATTCCAGGTGTGGTCTCACCGAGGGCCTGTACAGCTGCAGTAAGACATCCTTGCCCCTTTCCTCAAGTTCTCTTGCAATGAAGGCCAACATATCATTTGCCTTCCTAACTGTTTGCTGTAGCTGCATGCTTGCTTTCAGTCTCTGGTGTACTGGGACACCCAGGTCCCTTTGTATATCAACATTTCCCAATCTATCACCATTTAAATAACCCTCTGCCATTCTGCTTCTCTGTCCGAAGTAGTTAAATTCTCGTTTGTCCACGTTATACAGCATCTGCCGTGCATTTACCCATTCACTCAATTTTCTGAAGTCACTGTGAAACATTTTAACATCCTTCTCACTACTCACATTCCCAACAAGTTTCATGGCATCAGCAAACTTGGAAATATTATTTTTGGTTCCCTCATCCAAATCATTGGTGTACATCTCGTGTGTGTCTCAATGTCAGCTCGGAAACATGTACAGCACAATCCCATCCTGTTTCTGTCTTTCTATGGCTCTGTATCTGTATATATCTCTCTCTGAAATTAGAATGAAGAAAATTACAGCACAAGAACAGGCCCTTCGGCCCTCCAAGCCTGCACCAACCATGTGTGAACTGAAAACACCTCCCCTTCCAGGGACCATATCCCTCTATTCCCATCCTATTCTTGTATTTCTCCAGACGCCCCTTAAAACTCATTATTGTATCTGTTTCCACTCCCTCTCCCAGCAGCGAGTTCCAGGCACCCACCACCCTCTGTGGAAAAAACTTGCCTCGTACGTCTCCTTTAAACCTTGTCCCTAGCACCTTAAACCTGTGCCCCCTAGTAATTGACTCTTCAACCCCGGGAAAAAGCTCCTGACTATCCACTCTGTCCATGCCTCTCATAATCCTGTAGACTTCTATCAGGTCACCCCCCTTGCCTCCGTCATTCCAGTGAGAACGAACCAAGTTTCTCCAAACTCTCCTCATAGCTAATGCCCCCCATACCAGGCAGCATCCTGGTAAATCTTTTCTGTACCCTCTCCAAAGCCTGCACATCCTTCTAGTAGTGTGGCGACCAGAATTGAACACTATATTCCAAGTGCGGCCTAACAATGGTTCTATAAAGCTGCAACATGGCTTGCCAATTTTTAAACTCAATGCATGTGGCGTCAAAAGTTTGCTCATTTCCTAAATAACACTGACAACATTTCAAAAGCACTCCATTGTCGGTGAAACACTTTTGGAAACCCTAAAGCCATGAATAGTACTTTAGAAATGTCCATCCCCAAGTTGCTGTGAGGACATTCAGAGTCAGTGTGTGACTTGGGTCAAAGATAGACCAGCGAGGTCTCTCCCTTAATGACATTGAGTGACTCTTTAGCTTTTTATGATGAGCAGAAACCTTTCATCTCTCTTGTGTCTAATTCATTCCAATTCTGTCCCTGACATTAATCAGTTGTGACTTTCTGTAGGAGCTGGAATGTTCTCTCTGGCGACAGAGAATCCATTGAGAGGAGGATCAGGTGTGACCTTTCTCTCCTGGAATCCATCTTTCCTGTTTGTGTCTTGTAGATTGTGTGTGGAGAGAGCAGAGGGAAAAGGCTGAGTGGATTTGTAATGAACAGGGGTTTGCTTTTATTCACAAACTGGAGCTGAAGCCAACGTGTGCAGATGTGAAGAATGGAGATCAGAAAAGGACCATGGGGAGAATTGGAGACTATTCTGCCCATCCAGATGTGCTGTCTTTTTGGAAGAGAAATCTAGTTAATCTCTATTTACAGAGGGAGAAGGGATTCCTCCTCCATTATATATCTGTTTAGTTTTAGGCTGTCTGAGTGTGAGTGTTAGTGTGCGTGCATATTTTTCTCAATCTGCCTGTCTCTCAGTCCCCCTGGTCCCAGAATCTGTTTCTCTCTCCACAGATGCTGCCTGACCTGTTTGGTATGTTCTTATTTTCTGTTTAAGTATCTGAGGAGTTGCGTATGGTGCTGAACATTGTGCAATCATCAGCGAACATCCCCACTTCAGACCTTGTGATGGAGGGAAGGTCAGTGTTGGAGCAGCTGAAGATGGTTGGGGCCTCGGACACTCACCCTGAGGAACTCCTGCAGGGACGTCCCAGGACTGAGAGGATCGGCTTTGAGATATTCGGCACATTGGGGGAAAGGTTGAAAACCAGAGGATGCTGAATTCAGGTAAATGGCGACAGCGGCAACATGAGGAAATGTTTCTAACGTAGTGAGTGTCCAGTATCTGGAATGTACTGTCTGAGCGTGAGGTGGAAGCAGATTCCATCAAGGACTTCCAGGAGAAGTTGAATGGGAAGCTGAAGGGGAAATATTTACAGGGTCACGGGGAAAGGGTGGAGGAGTGGGAATAGTGACATTGCTCTTGCAGAGTGTCGCACTGGCTTGATGGGGCTGAATGGCCTCCTGTGCTGTCACTGTTCTATGATTCATATGCAAGTTATCTTCTCAGTGTCTATTAGACCCCACTCTTTCCTCCATGATCAGTTACAGCATTTTAAGTTCAGATCCCAGAACGTTTTATTTGGGGATTTGAGGAGTGATTTGTTTTCCAGCCTGGCCGAGAATTTGATGCTGTAACTGAAGCCACAATGGAATGATTCTGAGGTCAGATTATGATCCACTGAGACACAGCTGGCTCCAAGCTTCCCTGAAAAATGTCGCTGTTGTGTTCCCGGCCAGATGATTTCTCCGTCTTGTGTCGGCCGGCTGTGCCACAAGGATCTGGACTTTGTTCCCAGATGTTCACAATGTTTATCAATGATTTGGATGTGGGGACCTAATGTAATATTTCCAAGTTTGCGGATGACACAAAGCTAGGTGGGAATGTGAGTTGTGAGGAAAATGCAAAGTGGCTTCAAGAGGATTTGGACAGACATTGTCTCTCAGTGCCTCTCTCAATCTGGCTCTCTTTCTCTCACTCCCCTTGACTCTGTCATCTGTTGGTCTCTGCATCTCTCGCTCTCTCTCTCTCTGGGAATCTGTAAAAACATATCCACTAACATGCACACAGACAGAAACATACACACACAAACACACACACATACGCGACTGTGAGAATTGTCACAGATCAATCCCAATATCAGTGAGTAATCTCCAATGCAATAGTTTGTGACCAGGTTGTGCAACATGCATTGAAATGTGGCAATATGGAAGTTGGTTCACTCAGTTGGCTGGACAGCTGGTCTGAGATGCACAAAGTCTCCAACACGTCATGAAAGCCCAACCCTTTCAACCTTTCCCCTGGCCTGAGGTGTGGTAAATCACCGCCAGTGAGTTCTCCCCCTCAAAGGGGAGAGCAGCAGATCGTCATCTGGGACTGTGGTCACTTTCCCTTTACCGATGTTCAACTTTATTTCCCTTCCTCAATTTCTGCTCATCTCCAAGAGACTCGAGCGAAATTCACCCAATCTTTCAACACCAATATTACACACACAATACTGGAGCAATTGGACATTTCACACAACACCCAATAGCTGGTAACAAGACCAAACAAAAACTGTTCCAAACAAGAGTGGTGGCACCAGCTGACCCACACAAATATATAACTTGAAAGGAATATTCGTCTATCCATCCAGCTGACTCTCTTTCTCTGTCTACCTAACAGAGAGATTTTTCAGTGCAGTAACAACTGAAACAGGGTAGAATGTAGGAATAAGAAAGACAGGAACTTGTGTAAAATAAAACTGAGACACAGGTGAGTTGAGTAATGAATGAAACAAGGCCGAACACAGCAGTATCTCCGATGATGCTGAATGTAAGAGAAACAGATCAAATCTATTCCTGGGGAAGTGCAGCAACAGCTTAGAAATTGTCGGGTGTGGTGTAGATCGAGGCATGGCTGCGTGCGTTAATAACTGTGACTTCACTGAGTGCATTGGAAACAGTGACACAGTTGAGTGAAGCAATAACTAAGTAAAGACCAATTGTAGTATATACAGAGGGATGGCCCCATGCATTAAGAAGAGAAACTGTATCTAGTTTATAGGGGTGGCGCAGTGGTTAGCACTGCAGCCTCTCAGCGCCAGGGACCCGGGTTCGATTCCCGACTTGCGTCACTGTCTGTGTGGAGTCTGTATGTTCTCCCCGTGTCTGGGTTTCCTCCGAGTGCTCCGGTTTCCTCCCACAGTCTGAAAGACATGCTGTTCGGTGGATTGGTCATGCTAAATTCTCCCTCAGTGAAGCCGAACAGCGCCGGAGTGTGGCAACTAGGGGATTTTCACAGCAACTTCATTGCAGTGTTAATGTAAGCCTACTTGTGACACTAATAAATAACATTGAAACTGTATAAAGTGTTATATACACAGATACAGTGCTGAGGTAAAGAGAAATGGAGACATGCTCCACATTCATTACCCAGACATGGTCTAGTTTATTTTTTATAAAGAGTGACATGGTTAAATGCAGTGATAATTTAAGCAGGTTTCCTCCCTAACAGCACTGTGGGTGTACCTACACCACATAGACAGCAGCGGGTTCAAGACGGCAGCTCACCACCACCTTCTCCAGGGCAACTAGGAATGGGCAATAAATGCTGACCTAGCCAGTGACACCCACATCACAAGAATCAATAAATATCCATCCAACCCAGCACATTGTCCAATGAAATATCAATCCATACATGGTATTAATACAGTGAGAACTCAAAAAGGGTTGATTGTAGTGTCCACAGCAGCATGGTGTAATGTAGTATTCACTGAGACAACTGAGCGTATAAACAGCGACTGGGTTGAGTGCAGTGATAATTGGGAAAGGAGCTAATGTCCGGGATTCTCCGGCTGTTCACTCGTGGGGAATTCTCTGCTCTCGTTCCCCTGCCTCTGGTTTCCTGCTAGCGTGAGGTGACTTCAATGGGAAAACCCATTGACAGCGACAGGACCAAAAACTCCCTCTGCTAGTGAACGGTGTGTCACCTCTCACTGCCCAGAAAGCTGCTGAGGGGAGACTGGAGGATCCCAGAAACTATGTTAAAAATAGCCATATTGGCAACAGCAGGAAAATATTACATCCCAAACTCAGTAATATTCACAATGATATTCTCCAATCAGCTGAAGGGCAGAATTTACTGATACAAGACCCAGATTGTAATAATTGAGAGAGGTTTAGGGCAGAATTTACTGATACCAGGCCCAGATTGTAATAACCTAGAGAGGTTTCGGGCAGAGATTACTGATACCAGGCCCAGATTGTAATAACGAAAGAGGTTTAGGGCAGAGTTTACTGATACAAGGCCAAGATTGTAATAACTGAGAGAGTTTTAGGGCAGAGATTACTGATACAAGGCACAGATTGTAATAACTGAGAGAGTTTTAGGGCAGAGGTTACTGATACCAGGCCCAGATTGTAATAGCTGAGGGAGGTTTAGGGCAGAGATTACTGATACAAGGCCCAGATTGTAATAACTGAGGGAGGTTTAGGGCAGAGATTACTGATACCAGGCCCAGATTGTAATAACTGAGAGAGGTTTATGGCAGAGATTACTGATAAAAAGCCCAGATTGTAATAACTGAGAGAGGTTTCGGGCAGAGATTGCTGATACAAAGCCCAGATTGTAATAACAGAGAGGTTTAGGGCAGAGTTTACTGATACCAGGCCCAGATTGTAATAACTGAGAGGGTTGTAGGGCAGAGATTACTGATACCAGGCCCAGATTGTAAGAACAGAGAGGTTTAGGGCAGAGATTACTGATACAAAGCCCAGATTGTAATAACAGAGAGAGGTTTAGGGCAAAGTTTACTGATACAAGGCCCAGATTGTAATAACTGAGAGAGTTGTAGGGCAGAGATTACTGATACAGTGCGCAGATTGTAATAACTGAGAGAGGTTTAGGGCAGAGATTACTGATACAAAGCCCAGATTGTAATCACTGAGGGAGATTTAGGGCAGAGTTTACTGATACAAGGCCAAGATTGTAACAACTGAGAGAGGTTTAGGGCAGAGATTACTGATACAAATCCCAGATTGTAATACCTGAGGGAGATTTAGGGCAGAGGTTACTGATACAAGGCCCAGATTGTAATAACGAAAGAGGTTTAGGGCAGAGTTTACTGATACAAGGCCAAGATTGTAATAACTGAGAGATGTTTAGGGCAGATTATACTGACACAACGCGCAAATTGTAGTAACTGAGAGAGGTTTAGGGCAGAGATTACTGATACCAGGCCCAGATTGTAATAACTGAGGGAGGTTTAGGGCAGAGATTACTGATACCTGGCCCAGATTGTAATAACTGAGGGAGGTTTAGGGCAGAGATTCCTGATACAAGTCCCAGATTGTAATAACTGAGAGAGGTTTAGGGCAGAGATTCCTGATACAAGGCCCATATTGTAATAACTGAGAGAGGTTTCGGGCAGAGCTTACTGATTCAAAAATACAGATTGTAATAATTGAGAGAGGTTTATGGCAGAGATTACTGACACAAGGCCCAGATTGTAATAACTGAGAGAGGTTTAGGGCAGAGATTACTGATACAAGGTCCAGATTGTAATAACTGAGAGAGGTTTAGGTCAGAGATTACTGATACAAGGTCCAGATTGTAATAACTGAGAGAGGTTTAGGTCAGAGATTACTGATACAAGTCCCAGATTGTAATAACTGAGAGAGGTTTAGGGCAGAGCTTACTGACACAAGGCCCAGATTGTAATAACTTGAAGAGGTGTAGGGCAGAGATTACTGATACAAGGCCCAGATGGTAATAACTGAGAGAGGATTAAGGCAGAGATTACTGATACAAGGTCCAGATTGTAATAACAGAGAGGTTTAGGCCAGAGATTACTGATACAAGTCCCAGATTGTAATAACTGAGAGAGGTTTAGGGCAGAGCTTACTGACACAAGGCCCAGATTGTAATAACTTGAAGAGGTGTAGGGCAGAGATTACTGATACCAGGCCCAGATTGTAATAACTGAGAGATGTTTAGGGCATATTATACTGACACAACACCCAAATTGTAGTAACTGAGAGAGGTTTATGGCAGAGTTTACTGATACAAGGCCCAGATTGTAATAACTGAGAGAGGCCTTGGGCAAAGATTACTGAAACAAGGCCCATATTGTAACAACTGAGAGAGGTTTCGGGCAGAGATTACTGATACAAAGCCCCGATTGTAATAACCGAGAGAGGTTTCAGGCAGAGATTACTGATACAAGGCCCAGATTGTAATAACTGAGAGAGGTTTAGGGCAGAGATTACTGATACCAGGCCCAGATTGTAATAACTGAGAGTGGTTTGGGGCAGAGTTTACTGATACCAGGCCCAGATTGTAATAACTGAGAGAGGTTTAGAGCAGAGATTACTGATACCAGGCCCAGATTGTAATAACTGAGAGAGGTTTTGGGCAGAGTTTACTGATACAAGGCCCAGATTGTAATAACTGAGAGAGGTTTCGGGCAGAGATTACTGATACAAGGCCCAGATTGTAATAACTGAGAGAGGTTTCGGGCAGAGTTTACCGATACATGATCCCGGCTGGATTTACTGTTTGATAATCCAGCTGTTTGGCCCCGTTATGAGCACACTTTCCATGGCCATCAAGTCCGGAAGTCGGCCTTGAACCCTTGAAGAATGAGAGGCGATCCCATTGAAACAGACTTAAAATTCTTACAGGGTGTGACAGGGTGGATGTAGATTGGATGTTTCCCCTGGCTGGTGAGACTAGAACCAGGGGACACAATCTCAGAATCAGGGGCAGACCATTGAAGACTGAGATGAGGAGGAATTTCTTCACTCAGAGGGCGGTGAATCTTTGGAATTTTCTATTCCAGGGGGATGTGGAAGCCCAATCATTCAGCATGTTCAAGACGCAAATCGATTGTGTGAAATAAAATAGGAATCTGTGTGTGTGTTTGTGTGTGTGTGTCTGTGTGTGTTTGTGTGTGTGTGTGCATGCGTGTGTGTTTGTGTGTGTGTGTTGGTGTGTGCGTGTTTTGTGCGTGTGCGTGTTTTGAGTGTATTGGTGTGTGCGTGTTTTGTGTGCGTACGTGCACCATGATCTGTTTGAATGCTGGCGCAGGATCGATGGGCCAAATGGCCTACACCTGCTCCTATTTTCCTTTGAGATTTAAATACATTGACACACATGCACGCTGACAGACACACACAGAAAGATATACACAGTGTGGACGTATTTATTGACCACTTAATGTGACTGAATGTGACACATCCCAGTTTACCAAAGACACACAATATTCAGCAGCATTGTAAACAGCGCAGCTGGAAACATCAAATTTGGGATTTGGTTTGAAAAAGGGTCAAAGCCTCTCTTGCTAAAGGCTGTTTGTCTATATTGTGCTGACTGTGATACACTGCCATCCTCTGCTGCCTGCTGGACATTGCTCCAGCCGCAGAGAGAGTGAAGTACATCAGAAACTCACTGGGAGAGAATGCAGCTTCACACAGTATCCATCCAAAATGACAGGAGCATCAGCAACACACACAAGCTCCGTGTGGAGACTGAGAGGGGCTCAGTGTGGAACACAAACCTTCACACTAAACCTGGAAGGACATTGATAAAGAGTTTAAAACAAAACTGTCAGGAGGAGAGGGTGCAGAATACAGTGTTGCAGTTACCGATAGGGTATAGAGAAAGATCAGCTTAATATATGGTAGGTCCACTCAAAAATTAACATTCTGACCAAACACTCAAGCTTTCCACAAAACAAGGCTCACAAATTCAACAACACTTTCCTTTGTCCGCTCTCCCATCATGCTGTGCGCGGAGTCTCTGATCAATGCTAACGGCCTAGTATTTGAGGCTCTGAGCTGAACCCACAATCTGTCTAATTCTGAGGGAAGATTACTGCCACTCAGATACAGCTGGCTGCAATATCCCCTTGAAATATATCTGTTGTGTACAGAGCCACATGTTTTTTTTCCCCTGTGTCTGCTGTCCTTAAAGAACTATTGAATAATCTAAACATCCGCATTAATTATCACAGAACAAGGCCAACATGGGGGAATCGAGTATCGGGTTTAAAAGTTTATTTATTAGTGTCACAAGTAGGGTTACATTAACACTGCAATGAAGTTACTGTGGAAAATCCGTAGTCGCCATGCTCTGGCGCCTGTTTGGGCAACTTGGGGAGAATTTAGCATGGCTGATACACCTAACCAGCGCGTCTTTCGAACTGTGGGAGGAAACCGCAGCACCCGGTGGAAACCCACGCAGACACGGGGAGAATGTACAAACTCCACACTGACAGTGACCCAAGCCAGGAATCAAACCCGGGTCCCTGGCGCTGTGAGGCAGCAGTGTTAACCACTGTGCCGCCCCTCATCGAAACATTGTGCAGTTGTGGAATGCACAGGATAGGAGGGATGTGATAGCACTGGAAAAGGTGCAGAGGAGATTCACCAGGATGTTGCCTGGCCTGGAGAGTTTTAGTTCATAGAATCATAGAATCCCTACAGTCCAGAATGAGGCCATTCGACCCATCAAATCTGCACGGACTCTTACCCAGGCTTACCCCGTAACCCCACGTATGTTCCCGCTAATCCCCCTAACCTATACATCGTGGGACCCTCAGGGCAATTTTGCATGGACAATGCACCCGGGGGAAACCCACGCAGACATGGGGAGAATGTGCAAACTCCACACAGACAGTAACCCGAGGCCGGAATTGAACCCGGGTCCCTGGCGCTGTGAGGCAGCAGTGCTAACCACTGTGCTACCGTGCCGCCACTCGAACTGAAGAGAGATTTTATAGACTGAGGGTGTGATCTTACCACCTGTTGACGCCACACTCCCGCTCAGCGAGGTCGGAGAATCTGGTGACTTGCCAAATCTCCTTTCACTGCAGTGGGATGGGAAAATCCTGCCGGCCTGAACAGTGATAAGATTCCACCCTGGGGTTGTTTTCCGTGGAGCAGAGGAGGCTGAGGGGGAACATGATGGAGATGGATAAGATTATGAGGGACATCGATAGAGTAGACGGGAAGAAAGCTTTCCCCTTCGTGGTGGGATCAATGACCAGGGGGTATAGATTTAGGGTAAGGGGCAGGAGGTTTACAGGGGATGTGAGGAAAACCTTTTTCACCCAGAGGGTGGTGGGAGTCTGGAACTCTCTGCCTGAAAGGGTGGTGGAGGCAGAGACCCTCAGAACGTTTAAGAAGTGCTTAGCTATGCATTTGCAATGCCAAGGCTTACCAGGCCGTGAGCCAAGTTGGGTGATTTGTCTTTGACCGGCACAGATGCAATGGGCCGAAGGGCCTTTTCTGTTCTCTAGACCTCCATTGCTAAAACACAACCTCACTGACCCAGCTTCTGGTCATCCATCCAAATCTCTCCCTCCGCAGCTCGGGGACAAATCCTGCCACGCAATCTTCCTTTGAAGTGGCTTTGGACATTTCATTCTCCGTGAGGACTTGTCCGGATAGTGGCTGCTGTTGTTGTGTTTGTCTCAGTGTCAGCTCAGAAGCATGGACAACATGTTAGAAATGGCCGTCTCCCAGTGAGTGTGAGGACAGGGCAGGCTTTGAGCGAGGCCTGGGCCGCTCCCTGAAGGACACAGGGCCACCATTGTGCTTTTTGCTGACAAACAGAAAGCTTTCACCCCTCCCTCTCTCTCTTGTGTCTCATCTCACTCACATTCTGCCCCTTCCATTCACTCTGTGCTGCTTTCTGGAGGAGGCTGCCAGCTTCATCCGCCACAGAGCATCTGCCAACAAGAACATCAGATGAAACCTCCCATTCCCCAAGTCCCTCTTTGCTCTCTGCTCCTCGCTGTCTTTCCGGAGGAAATGGGATGGGAAGCTGATGGGAAAAGATTTGCAGGGCTCCAGGGACAGGGTGGAGCAGTGGGACTGGCTCGATTGCTCTAGCAGAGAGTCGACACCAGCTGAATGGGCTGAATGGCCTCCTTCATTCTGTGGCTATTCTATGGTTGACACACAATAGATAGTCAATATCTTTTCCCAAAGGTAGGGGAGTCTAAAACTCGAGGGCATGGGTTTAAGTTGAGAGGGGAGACATACAAAAGTGTCCAGAGGGGCAATCTTTTCACACAGAGAGTGATGAGCGTCTGGAACAAGCTGCCAGAGGTAGTAGTAGAGATGGACACAATTTTATCTTTTAAAAAGCATTTAGACAGTTACATAGGTAAGATAGATATAGAGGGATATGGGTCAAATGTGGGGAATTGGGACCAGCTTAGGGGTTAAAAGAAAAAGGGCAGCATGACAAGTTGGGCCAAAGGGCCTGTTTCCATGCTGTAAACATCTGTGACACTATGACAACTTGTCATTTGGGTCTCAACTTCAAGTTTCTAGGTGTCCAGATCACCAACAACCTGTCCTGGTCCCCCCATGCCGACACTATAATTGAGAAAGCCCACCAACACGTCTACTTTCTCAGGAGGCTGAGGAAATTTGGCATGTCAGCTACGACTCTCACCAACTTCTACAGATGCACCATAGAAAGCATCCTTTCTGTGTCACGGCTTGGTATGGTTTCTGCTCTGTCCAAGACTGCAAGAAATTACAAAAGGTCGTGAATGTAGCCCCGTCCATCACGCAGACTAGCCTCCCATTCATTGACTCTGTCTACACTTCCCGCGGCCTTAGAAAAGCAGCCAGCATAATTAAGGACCTCATGCACACATTCTCTCTTCCACCTTCTTCCGTCAGGAAAAAGGTACAAAGTCTGAGATCACGTACCAACCGACTCAAGAACTTCCCTGCTGCCCTCAGACTTTTGAATGGACCTGCTACATATTAGTTTTATCTTTCTCTACACCCTCCCTATGACTGCAACACTACATTCTGCACCCTCTCTTTTACTTCTCCCCGATGTACTCTATGAACGGTATGTTTTGTCTGTACAGCATACAAGAAACGGCGGCACGGTAGCACAGTGGTTAGCACTGCTGCTTCACAGCTCCAGGGTCCCGGGTTCGATTCCTGCCGCGGGTCACTGTCTGTGTGGAGTTTGCACATTCTCCTCGTGTCTGCGTGGGTTTCCTCCGGGTGCTCCGGTTTCCTCCCACAGTCCAAAGATGTGTGGGTTAGGTTGATTGGCCAGGTTAAAAAATTGCCCCTTAGAGTCCTGAGATGCGTAGGTTAGAGGGATTAGCGGGTAAATATGTGGGGGTAGGGCCTGGGTGGGACTGTGGTCGGTGCAGACTCGATGGGCCGAATGGCCTCCTTCCGCACTGTAGGGTTTCTATGATTTCTTTGAAACAATACTTTTCACTGTATTCCAATAAATGCGACAATAATAAATCAAATCAAATCAAAATCCTCCCAATTCTTTCCTCCACGATAGGTTGCAGCATTTAAAGAACACGCCCAGGGCCCAGTGCTGAGTCTGAGGGTATCTGACTGCAGTAAGGTGAGTGATACAGGAGGGTCTCACTGTCTGAGGGAGGTGAGTCTTAGCCGGGGGGGTGCGTGAGTGACCCAGGTTAATCTGACACTCCAGGGACAGTTGGAATGGAGCTTTCCCCCGGGCTGTCCCCTCCCCGTGTCTGCGTGGGTTTCCTCCGGGTGCTCCGGTTTCCTCCCACAGTCTGAAAGATGTGCCGGTTAGGGTGCATTGGCCGTGTTAAATTCCCCCTCAGTGTAACCCGAACAGGCGCCGGAGTGTGGGCGACTAGGGGATTCTCACAGTAACTTCATTGTAGTGTTAATGTAAGCCTACTTCTGACACTAATAAATAAACTGAAACTGAAGGTCAAGGTGCTGCTGTGACAATGCACTCTTGTTTAAACACTCTGCAATGCTGAGACTGGTAGAAGTGACCACCAGGGGGCAGCATTGCAGCTTCTGTCCCCCTATTGAAACTGGGATTGTTGCTCCATCTGCTGCACAATCCCAACCCCATCCACTGGGGGCAATCTGGACAATGGCTGCAGACAGACCTCACTGCGCACGCGCCGCAATGACACCCACCGCCGGCGGCCATTTTGCGTTGCCAAGGGAGACGGCCAGCGGCCCTATTCCGTTGCCAAGGGAGACGTCGGCGACCATCTTGTGTTGGCAGGGGAGACGGCATCAACGCGGCGGCGTCCGCGCGCGCTGACCTCTGGGAGCATTCCCGTCCCGCACATGCGCACAGGCCGCCCCGCCCCCTCGACAAGTCCCCCTGTTGTCCCGCCAACGAGCGTTGGGCCGGAGTGGGCAAGAGGTGACACTGGGAGGAGCAGCCCCCCCCGGGAGCGTTACAGCGACGCCTGGTGGCCAGGAAGGGCAATAGCAGCAGCACAGTCTCTGCCCAAAGGCTTCCCCAGTTCAGCTGCTCAGAGACACTGGGAATGTCTTCAAGTGGAAACTTCAGCTTCTCACATTCACCCCCTGTGTTCAGTCATTGTTTCCTAGGCAACCTCTGCAGTGACATCACAAACAACTTGTTCACATTGAAGGCCATGGCAATCTGGACCATTCGGCTTCAAAGCCATTGAGCTTTGAAATTTCAATTGAAATGTTGGAGATGAGAGTTTATCGATGCAAGTCATGTTGCATGTGGAACGCTCACGATGCCACAATTAGAGCGGTGCAGACATCTCACAGGGTTGTGTGACTGGAGGAGATGTCAGAGACGGGCTGGTTAAATATAGAGGGACAGGGTCTGAAGCTAAGTTTTGGGTAAAAGATGGCAGTGATGTTGTGACATTAATTTAGCTTCAGATAGTTGCTGGGGAGGGGGGATAGAGAGGTTGGGGAGCGATGTTTGTATTGGGGCAATCTCTCTCTCTCTCTCATCATGTATATATATCAATCCATCTCTCACTCTCTATCTCTCTTCACCCATTGTGTCCAGAGTCTTGTGAAGGCGCAGACCGGTGGCAGGTCATTGCTGCCGAGGAGGACAGCCTTCAGCGCACTGGACCTGCGTTGCTGCACGGACAGCTCGAGGCACCTCTGCCTCCGACAGCATCATCTTCCACACGTGTGTCTCTTCTGGACTGTGTGTGTGTCGTGTGTGACTGGTGGGGACTATACAAAGGGTTGTGAATGAAGCCCAGTCCATCACGCAAACCAGCCTCCCATCCATTGACTGTCTACACTTCCCGCTGCCCCGGAAAAGCAGCCAGCATAATTAAGGACCCCACGCACCTGGACATACTCTCTTTCACCTTCTTCTGTCGGAAAAATACACAAAGGTCTGAGGTTATGTACCAACCGACTCAAAAACAGCTGCTAATTTTAATTTAAGGGGCTTCATAGAAATCATAGAAACCCTACAGTGCAGAAGGAGGCCATTCGGCCCATCGAGTCTGCACCGACCACAATCCCACCCAGGCCCGACCCCCACATATTTACCCGCTAATCCCACTAACCTACGCATCTCAGGACTCTAAGGGGCAATTTTTAACCTGGTCAATCAACCTAACCCACACAGGAAACCGGAGCACCCGGAGGAAACCCACGCAGACACGAGGAGAATGTGCAAACTCCACACAGACAGTGACCCGAGCCGGGAATCGAACCCAGGAGCTGTGAAGCAGCAGTGCTAACCACTGTGCTACCGTGCCGCCCATTGCTGAGACAGAACAAGGTATAACAACGGCAGAGTTCAGGGAAGTTGACAAATTATTTAAAAACACATTATTTAAACCCCCTCAAATGATTCAAATGAGTAGTTTGTGAGTGACGAGATAGACTCAATATTAGAAAACAAAATGAAAGTCCAGAATGAATAAGTTTTGACATCGCTGGAAAGAAATTAAATAAAACTCAATCTGAATGAGATCAGGAGAAACTCCAGGGTTATGAAAAGTTCAAAGACCAAACAGGAGCAGCAAACCATTTTGCTTAAACATCAGAAGTATTTGAATGAAATTCTGAAAATGGTTGAAGAAAATTTGGGCCAATGACCCACAGCAGGTTAGCGTGTGGAAATACTGGGAAAATCCCTGGAACAAGAGACTGAGCATTTACAGACAAGAGCTGGGAAATGGAAGTTTTGCCTCGGAGAATAAATGGAGCTAAGGAGGATTCTCCAAAAGGACAGTGGCAGCACGGTGGCACAGTGGTTACCACTTCTGCCTCACGGCACCAGGGACCCGGGTTCCATTCCCAGCTCGGGTCACTGTCTGTGCGGAGTTGGCACATTCTCCCCGTGTCTTTGTGGGTTTCCTCCGGGTGCTCCGGTTTCCACCCACAGTCCAAAGATGTGCGGGTTGGGTGGATTGGCCATGATAAATTGACCCTTAGCGACAAGCTAGGGTAAATATATGGGGATAGGGCCTGGGTGGGATTGTGGGTTGGTGCAGACTCGTTGGGCAGAATGGCCTCCTCTGCACTGTAGGGATTCTATGTATATTGTTGTTTAGACAAAAATACTGTGTTTACCCCAGTCCAACGCCGGCATCTCCACATCATGTTCTGCCTGAGTCAGAGGTGGAAGAAGATTCCATCAAGAGGAAATTGAATGGGAAGCTGAAGGGAAAATATTGACAGGGTTACGGGGAGAGGGTGGAGGATTGGGAATAGTGAAACTGCTCTTGCAGTGTGTCGATCCAGGCTTGACGGGCTGAATGGCCTCCTGTGCTGTCACCATTCTATGATTCACACACAAGTTAACTTCTCAGTGTCTATTAGGCCCCACTCGTTCCTCCATGATCAGTTCCAGCATTTCAAGTTCAGATCCCAGTACTTTTTAGTTGGGGCATTGAGGAGTAAAACAGAAATAGGAATGAGAGTGTCGGTGCGCTTATGTTTTTGCATTTCTGTGTGTGTGTGTGTGTGTGTGTGTGTGAGAGAGAGAGACAGTTTCTAAGTGTGTGCAAGTGTCTATTTCAATGTGTGCTTCTGTGTGTGTGATTGTGAGTGAGTGTGTGTCTGTCTCTCTCTCTGTGTCTTTGTGCATGTGTGTCTGTGAGTGTGTGTTTGTGTCCCTCTGCGTGTGTGTCCGTGAGTGTCTGTGTGTTTCTCTCTTTGCCTGTGTGTCTGTGTGTGTGTCTCTCTCTGTGTCTTTGTGCATGTGTGTCTGTGAGTGTGTGTTTGTGTCTCTCTGCGTGTGTGCGTGTATGTCCGTGAGTGTGTGTTTGTGTCTCTGTGTGTGTGTGTCCGTGAGTGTCTGTGTGCCTCTCTCTTTGTCTGTGTGTGTGTGTGTGTGTCTGTGTGTGTGTGTGTGTGTGTGTGTGTGTTTGTCATGATCTGTTTGAGTGGTGGAGCAGGCTCGATGGGTCAAATGGCCTCCAACTGAACATATTTGAGATTCAAATACATTGACACACATGCATGCTGACACACACACACACAGAGACAAACACACACACAGACACACACACACACACACAGACACACACACAGACAGACACACACACACACAGACAGACACACACACAGACACACACACAGACACACACACACACACACAGACACACACACACACACACACAGAAAGATATACACAGTATTGACATATTTATTGACCATTTAATGTGACTGAATGCTACACATCCTGGTTTGCCGATGACACAAAACATTAGACAGCATTGTAAGCAGCGTAGCTGGAAACATCACATTGCAAAGAGTTATTCATATTTTGTACATGGACAAAACTGGTGGAGAGGTTTCAGTGCAGGGAAATGTAAACTGACACAACTTAGATTTAAAAGGGATAGAACAGCGTACTTTAATAAATGATGAAATGACAGAAACAGTGGAAGCTCCAAATGTCCAGATATTTCACAGCTGGATTCACACAAAACACACAGCAATGGATCTGATATTGCGGAATTGTTGTAAATGTGGTGAATCTCAGTACGGAGGCTGTCTTCATGTTACAATGTTAATCTGATCACTCTCATCAAAACAGGATCAACATCTCTGTACAATGTGAGTGAATCATCAGCTCAAATAGTTCAGGTTCAATGTTTAAAATAACCAGTCACTTTTCAGTGGCTGCTTTGGGAATGTCAGTGGAATGTAGTTCACAGTCAAGTGTGAATAATTGTATTGGGGAATAATTGGAAGCAGTTTCCATTGAGAGCTTCCTGCATTCTGCAAATGTGTGTGATCCATTCAGAGATAGGAAATGGACGGATGAATAAAGATGCAGTTTGTTGTTAATTACATGAGATTGTCTGCCTTGAAGATTCACAAGTTCCATGTGCTGAGAGAAAGGAATGATTAAACAATGTCTATAATTCAAATCCTTCAGACAAGTGAAAAAGCAGGAGAACAACTGAATCCACAAACGCTGCCACAGACAGTATTCGAAGCTTCAACTTCATGTTTGAATGTGAAGGGCTGATTGAAATAAACAGGAGGCCACACTGGGATGCTGAGCAATTTGATCCCTGTTTTTCCTAAACTTCAAAATAAAAATCTGTGCTGAAACATTCCTTGGACAGAGCAGAGGGAATTTTACTCTGTATTTAGCCCATTACAGTATTTGTGTTGGGAACATTTGATGAACAGTGCAGATTAAACATTATTCTTAACCGCTGGAATTTAAGTTGGGGGCTGATTTAATCAAACATTGAAAATAATGAGGGAAAGGGAGAGGCTGATAA
>NW_027590812.1:0-15000 GCF_964213995.1 Mustelus asterias
CGACGCACACATACTATCTCACACACACACTCTCTCTCTCTCTCACACACACACACTCTATCTCTCTCTCACACACACACACACACACACACTCTCTCTCACACACACTCTCTCTCTCTCTCACACACACAATGTAGAGGGAGATATACGCTGTATCTCACCCGATGCTGTACCTGTCCTGGGTGTGATTGATGTGTCGGCAGCTTTTCCCTGTATCTATCCCCATGCTGTGTCTGTCATTGGAATATTTGATCGTCATGATGTGGAGATTTGATAGTTATTTGATAGTGACAGTGCAGAGGGAGCTTTATCTGTATCTAACCCCGTGCTGTACCTGTCCTGTGTGTGTTTCATGGGGACAGTGTAGAGGGAGCTTTACTCTGGATCTAACCCCGTGCTGTACCTGTCCTGGGAGTGTTTGATGGGGACAGTGTAGAGGGAGCTTTACTCTATATCTAACGCCGTGCTGTATCTGTTCTGGGACGGTTTTGATGGGGAGAGTGTACAGTGAGCTTTAATCTGTATCTAACCCCGTGCTGTACCTGTCCTGGGAGTGTTTGATGGGGACAGTGTGGAGGCAGCTTTTCCTTTAATCTAGCACCATGCTGTACCTGTCATTGGATCATTTGATAGTGACAGTCTATAGGGAGCTTCACTCTGTATCTAAACCCTTGCTGTACCTGTCCTGGGTGTGTTTGATGGGGGACAGTATAGAGGGAGGTTTACTCTGTATCTAACCCCGTGCTGTACCTGTCCTGGGAGTGTTTGATGGGGACAGTGTTGTGGGAGCTTCACTCTGTATCTAAACCCGTGCTGCACCTGTCCTGGGAGTGTTTGATGGAGACAGTGTCGAGGGAGCTTGACTCTGTATCGAACCCCGTGCTGTCCCTGTCCTGTGAGTGTTTGATGGAGACAGTGTCGAGGGAGCTTTGCTCTGTATCTTACCCTGTGCTGTCCCTGTCCTGCGAGTGTTTGTTGGGGACAGTGTAGAGGGAGCTTTACTCTGTCTCGAACCCTGTGCTGTACCTGTCCTGGGAGTGTTTGATGGGGGACAGTGTCGAGGGAGCTTTACTCTGTACCTAACCCTGTGCTGTACCTGTCCTGGGAGTGTTTGATGGGGACAGTGTCCAGGGAGCTTTACTCTGTACCTAACCCTGTGCTGTACCTGTCCTGGGAGTGTTTGATGGGGACAGGACTTGGGGGACATTGGATTTTAGACAATGTTTAGGGTTTTAGACTTTTCGGAGTGAAATTCAGGAACACTTTGCCACACCAGGTGTGATATTAGTTTGGAACTACCTTCTATAATTCACAGTTGATGCTCAGTCGCTTATTAATGTTCAAACCTGAAGTTGATAGCTGGTATTTTACATCAGGAGAAGCAATTTAAAATCAATGGGTCAATGTTAAAATAGTTGCAGGAACAGAGAGACCTGGGCTTTCAGTTCATTTTTACATCTTAAAGATTCAACCTGGGGCTCAGAATCTATCAGTTGAATCTACTTTTCCTGTCCCGAAAACGTGTCAACAATTGTGTTGGGGAATGTGACAAAAGGTGACATTCCTGCATCCTGCACAGTGGGGTTGGGAGGTTGTTTGAAAGGAGATTCAGAAAGTGTCAATTAGATTGTGTCTCTTTGCAGAAGTTGAGTATTTCACAGGAGATGCCTTGAGATAAAGGAACGTTTTACCAATGTCTGCGTAACTTTCAAAGTCTCCAGACGCATGAAGGGGGCAGAGATTTTGTAATATTCAGAGCAGGAGATGGCAGACAATCACAGAATTGAAGATGTGAGGCCATCTCTTGTTTCTGAATGTCAATCTGTAGCTTTTAAACTTTAGCCCTGGGCTAATCATTCCAAGTTTGCAATCCCACACTTTGCTGTTGTGGATTTTGAGTTGTAAATTTTCTGAAATTGATTCTGTAATAAAAATCCCTGCAGGATGCAATGATTCCCATTCTGTCTGCTGCTGCCAAGCCCCAGTTTGTGTCTCAGTTTCACTCTTTATCAACCATTTAAGATCCAAGAGCCATAGAATTCCTACACTGCAGAATGAGGCCATTCAGCCCAACAAGCCTGCCCCGACAGTAATCCCACCCAGGCCCGAATCCCCCTGACACTAAGGGGCAATTTAGCAAACGTGCAAACTCCACACAGACAGTCACTCGAGGCGGGGAATCGAACCCAGATCCCTGGCGCTGTGAGTCAGCAGTGCTAACCACTGTGCCACCGTGTCACCCGGTGATGAGACAGAACATTTGCCAAAGTGCACAGAAATAGGCAGCATTGTCAGCATTTTAGCTGGAAGCTTCAAATGACAAAGGGATCTTAATAGTAGAGTCACAGAATCCCTGCAGTGCAGAAGGAGACCATTCAGCCCATCGAGTCTGTACTGACTCTCTGACACAGTATCTTACCAAGGCCCTTGACCCAGCCCTATCCCCGTAACCCCACACATTTACCTTAATCCACCGAACCAACACAGCTTTGGACAGGAAACGGCAATTTACTGTGTCCAATCCACAAATTTGGAAAATACTGGGATGGATTGAGAAATGGTTTCCGGGCAGAAAACAGAGCTCAGATACAAATGGGCCCTTTGGCCCAACTTTTCCCTGCCACCCAGTTTTTACCATTAAGCTCGTATCAAATGCCTTGCGTTTGGCCCAAATCCCTCCATACCAAGCTTACCAGAATAACTGTCTGAATGCTTTTTAAAATATAAAATTGTGTCCGCTTCTACTACGACCTCTGGCAGCTTGTTCCAATCCCTCACCACCCTATGTGTGAAAAGAATTGCCCTCTGGACCATCTCCCCTCTCACCTTAAACCTATGTCTTCTAGTTTTAGACTCCCCTCCCTTTTGGAAAAGATGTTGACGAGCTTATCACAGAACAAAGAGAATTACAGCACAGGAACAGACCCTTCGGCCCTCCATGCCTGCACCAACCATGCTGCCCGACTGAACTAAAACCCCTACCCTTCCGGGGACCATATCCCTCTATTCCCATCCTATTCATGTATTTGTCCAGACGTTCCGTAAAACTCACTATCGTATCCGCTTCCACTACCTCCCCCAGCAGCGAGTTCCAGGCACACCACCCTCTGTGTAAAAAAACTTGCCTTGTACATCTCCTTTAAACCTTGCCCCTCACACCTTAAACCTGTGCCCCCTAGATTTTGAATCTTCCACCCTGGTAAAAAGCTTCTGACTATCCACTCTGTCCATGCCCCTCATAATCTTGTAGAATTCTATCAGGTCTCCCCTCAACCTCCGTCGTTCCAGTGAGAACAAACCAAGTTTCTCCAATCTCTCCTCAGAGCTAATGCCCTCCATACCAGGCAACATCCTGGTAAATCTTTTCTGAACCCTCTCCAAATTCTCCACATCTTTCTGGTAGTGTGTCGATCAGAATTGAACACTATATTCCAAGTGCGGCCTAACGAAGGTTCTGTAAAGCTGCTATATCCATGCCCTCATTATTTGAGAGACCTCTAGAAGAACACCACTAAGCCAACTCAAGGGGAAAAAAGTCCCAGAGTATCCAGCCTCTCATTATAACTCAAACCATCAGGACCCCATAGCATCCCAGTCATTCTTTTCTGCACACTTTCTAGCTTAATAATCTCCTTTCTATAAGGGTTACCAGAACAATACACAGCATTCCAAGTGTGGTCTTACCAATGTCTTGTACAACTTCAACAAGACGTCCCAACTCCTGTGTTCAATGTTCTGACCAATGAAACCAAGCATGTGGAATGCCTTCTTCACCACTCTATCCACCTGTGACTCCACTTTCAAGGAGCTATCAATCTGTACCCCGAGATCTCTTTGTTCTGTAACTCTCACCAACACCCTACCATTAACTGAGTAAGTCCTGTGTTGGTTCGATCCACCAAAATGTATCACCTCGCATTTATCTAAATTAAACTCCATCTGCCATTCAACAACCCACTGGCCCAATTGATCAAGATCCCATTGCAACCCGAGATAACCTTCTTCACTGTCCACTATGCCACAAATCTTGGTGTCAACTGCAAACTTACAAACCATGCCTCCTAAATTCTCATCCAAATCATTAATATAAATGACAAATAACAGTGGACCCAGCACCGATCCCTGAGGCACCCCGCTGGTCACAGGCCCCCAGTTTGACCAAAAAAACAACCCTCTACAACCACCCTCTGTCTTCTGTCATCAAGCCTATTTTATATCCATTTGGCTACCTCACCCTGGATCCCGTGAAATTTAACCAAATCCTGTCTGCTTTTGTTTTTAAATGTTTACATTTTTAAACACTGAAACCTCTTGCCCTTGTTGGGAATATCAGTGCGGTTTGAGAAAAGCAAACACTGATCCCACACTCAACACCCCCCAACACAGGACTGAGCAGAGAGTGTGAAATGTGACTGGTGTGAGTGTGGATTGTCTTTTAAAAGTGGGTAAGAAACACTCCTCCATTTTCAAATCTTTACCTTGCTTATGTAGCGTCTCGGACTCCCCTGTCACTCACCATCCATCTGAATTAATCTCTATTCCTCACTGTCTAACTGTTACTCTCTGCATTGCTCCCTCTCCCTATCTCTCTGTTACTCTCCATCGCTCCATCTCTCTCTCTTCCACTCTCTCTCTATCCCTCTCATCCACCATGTTGTTTATCGTTAAGGGGTCTAATCACGGAGAATTCAAACACTCTTTCTGTTTCTGTCTTGGCAGAATTAGCAACATGAGTGGATATTTCAAGACTGGATTCACACAATACAGACAGAACGCTGGTGAGCTCAGTACACGTGGTACCTGAATGTTACAATAAGATAGAATCTGTATTCAGACAACTGTCACCCCACAGGGTCCAAACTTCACCGTGTTAATTTGATTTGATTTGATTGATTTGTGTTGGGATGCAGTGAAAAGTATTGTTTCTTGTGCGCTATCCAGACAAAACATTCTGTACATAGAGTACACAGGGAGAAGGAGAGGAAAGGGTGCAGAATATCGTGTTGCAGTTACCGATAGGGTGTGGAGAAAGATCAGCTCACACACACACACTCTCTCTTACACACTCTTAGACACACACATAATCTCACACACACACACACATACACACACTCTCTCTCACACACTCTTAGACACACACATAATCTCATGCACACACACGCTCTCTCTCTCACACACACACACTTTCTCTTACACACACACACTCTCTCTTACACACTCTCAGACACACACATAATCTCATGCACACACACGCTCTCTCTCTCTCACACACACACGCCCTCTCTCTCTCTCACACACACTCTCTCACACTCTCCGACGCACACATACTATCTCACACACACACACTCTCTCTCTCTCTCACACACACACACTCTATCTCTCTCTCACACACACACACACACACACACTCTCTCTCACACACACTCTCTCTCTCTCTCACACACACAATGTAGAGGGAGATATACGCTGTATCTCACCCGATGCTGTACCTGTCCTGGGTGTGATTGATGTGTCGGCAGCTTTTCCCTGTATCTATCCCCATGCTGTGTCTGTCATTGGAATATTTGATCGTCATGATGTGGAGATTTGATAGTTATTTGATAGTGACAGTGCAGAGGGAGCTTTATCTGTATCTAACCCCGTGCTGTACCTGTCCTGTGTGTGTTTCATGGGGACAGTGTAGAGGGAGCTTTACTCTGGATCTAACCCCGTGCTGTACCTGTCCTGGGAGTGTTTGATGGGGACAGTGTAGAGGGAGCTTTACTCTATATCTAACGCCGTGCTGTATCTGTTCTGGGACGGTTTTGATGGGGAGAGTGTACAGTGAGCTTTAATCTGTATCTAACCCCGTGCTGTACCTGTCCTGGGAGTGTTTGATGGGGACAGTGTGGAGGCAGCTTTTCCTTTAATCTAGCACCATGCTGTACCTGTCATTGGATCATTTGATAGTGACAGTCTATAGGGAGCTTCACTCTGTATCTAAACCCTTGCTGTACCTGTCCTGGGTGTGTTTGATGGGGGACAGTATAGAGGGAGGTTTACTCTGTATCTAACCCCGTGCTGTACCTGTCCTGGGAGTGTTTGATGGGGACAGTGTTGTGGGAGCTTCACTCTGTATCTAAACCCGTGCTGCACCTGTCCTGGGAGTGTTTGATGGAGACAGTGTCGAGGGAGCTTGACTCTGTATCGAACCCCGTGCTGTCCCTGTCCTGTGAGTGTTTGATGGAGACAGTGTCGAGGGAGCTTTGCTCTGTATCTTACCCTGTGCTGTCCCTGTCCTGCGAGTGTTTGTTGGGGACAGTGTAGAGGGAGCTTTACTCTGTCTCGAACCCTGTGCTGTACCTGTCCTGGGAGTGTTTGATGGGGGACAGTGTCGAGGGAGCTTTACTCTGTACCTAACCCTGTGCTGTACCTGTCCTGGGAGTGTTTGATGGGGACAGTGTCCAGGGAGCTTTACTCTGTACCTAACCCTGTGCTGTACCTGTCCTGGGAGTGTTTGATGGGGACAGGACTTGGGGGACATTGGATTTTAGACAATGTTTAGGGTTTTAGACTTTTCGGAGTGAAATTCAGGAACACTTTGCCACACCAGGTGTGATATTAGTTTGGAACTACCTTCTATAATTCACAGTTGATGCTCAGTCGCTTATTAATGTTCAAACCTGAAGTTGATAGCTGGTATTTTACATCAGGAGAAGCAATTTAAAATCAATGGGTCAATGTTAAAATAGTTGCAGGAACAGAGAGACCTGGGCTTTCAGTTCATTTTTACATCTTAAAGATTCAACCTGGGGCTCAGAATCTATCAGTTGAATCTACTTTTCCTGTCCCGAAAACGTGTCAACAATTGTGTTGGGGAATGTGACAAAAGGTGACATTCCTGCATCCTGCACAGTGGGGTTGGGAGGTTGTTTGAAAGGAGATTCAGAAAGTGTCAATTAGATTGTGTCTCTTTGCAGAAGTTGAGTATTTCACAGGAGATGCCTTGAGATAAAGGAACGTTTTACCAATGTCTGCGTAACTTTCAAAGTCTCCAGACGCATGAAGGGGGCAGAGATTTTGTAATATTCAGAGCAGGAGATGGCAGACAATCACAGAATTGAAGATGTGAGGCCATCTCTTGTTTCTGAATGTCAATCTGTAGCTTTTAAACTTTAGCCCTGGGCTAATCATTCCAAGTTTGCAATCCCACACTTTGCTGTTGTGGATTTTGAGTTGTAAATTTTCTGAAATTGATTCTGTAATAAAAATCCCTGCAGGATGCAATGATTCCCATTCTGTCTGCTGCTGCCAAGCCCCAGTTTGTGTCTCAGTTTCACTCTTTATCAACCATTTAAGATCCAAGAGCCATAGAATTCCTACACTGCAGAATGAGGCCATTCAGCCCAACAAGCCTGCCCCGACAGTAATCCCACCCAGGCCCGAATCCCCCTGACACTAAGGGGCAATTTAGCAAACGTGCAAACTCCACACAGACAGTCACTCGAGGCGGGGAATCGAACCCAGATCCCTGGCGCTGTGAGTCAGCAGTGCTAACCACTGTGCCACCGTGTCACCCGGTGATGAGACAGAACATTTGCCAAAGTGCACAGAAATAGGCAGCATTGTCAGCATTTTAGCTGGAAGCTTCAAATGACAAAGGGATCTTAATAGTAGAGTCACAGAATCCCTGCAGTGCAGAAGGAGACCATTCAGCCCATCGAGTCTGTACTGACTCTCTGACACAGTATCTTACCAAGGCCCTTGACCCAGCCCTATCCCCGTAACCCCACACATTTACCTTAATCCACCGAACCAACACAGCTTTGGACAGGAAACGGCAATTTACTGTGTCCAATCCACAAATTTGGAAAATACTGGGATGGATTGAGAAATGGTTTCCGGGCAGAAAACAGAGCTCAGATACAAATGGGCCCTTTGGCCCAACTTTTCCCTGCCACCCAGTTTTTACCATTAAGCTCGTATCAAATGCCTTGCGTTTGGCCCAAATCCCTCCATACCAAGCTTACCAGAATAACTGTCTGAATGCTTTTTAAAATATAAAATTGTGTCCGCTTCTACTACGACCTCTGGCAGCTTGTTCCAATCCCTCACCACCCTATGTGTGAAAAGAATTGCCCTCTGGACCATCTCCCCTCTCACCTTAAACCTATGTCTTCTAGTTTTAGACTCCCCTCCCTTTTGGAAAAGATGTTGACGAGCTTATCACAGAACAAAGAGAATTACAGCACAGGAACAGACCCTTCGGCCCTCCATGCCTGCACCAACCATGCTGCCCGACTGAACTAAAACCCCTACCCTTCCGGGGACCATATCCCTCTATTCCCATCCTATTCATGTATTTGTCCAGACGTTCCGTAAAACTCACTATCGTATCCGCTTCCACTACCTCCCCCAGCAGCGAGTTCCAGGCACACCACCCTCTGTGTAAAAAAACTTGCCTTGTACATCTCCTTTAAACCTTGCCCCTCACACCTTAAACCTGTGCCCCCTAGATTTTGAATCTTCCACCCTGGTAAAAAGCTTCTGACTATCCACTCTGTCCATGCCCCTCATAATCTTGTAGAATTCTATCAGGTCTCCCCTCAACCTCCGTCGTTCCAGTGAGAACAAACCAAGTTTCTCCAATCTCTCCTCAGAGCTAATGCCCTCCATACCAGGCAACATCCTGGTAAATCTTTTCTGAACCCTCTCCAAATTCTCCACATCTTTCTGGTAGTGTGTCGATCAGAATTGAACACTATATTCCAAGTGCGGCCTAACGAAGGTTCTGTAAAGCTGCTATATCCATGCCCTCATTATTTGAGAGACCTCTAGAAGAACACCACTAAGCCAACTCAAGGGGAAAAAAGTCCCAGAGTATCCAGCCTCTCATTATAACTCAAACCATCAGGACCCCATAGCATCCCAGTCATTCTTTTCTGCACACTTTCTAGCTTAATAATCTCCTTTCTATAAGGGTTACCAGAACAATACACAGCATTCCAAGTGTGGTCTTACCAATGTCTTGTACAACTTCAACAAGACGTCCCAACTCCTGTGTTCAATGTTCTGACCAATGAAACCAAGCATGTGGAATGCCTTCTTCACCACTCTATCCACCTGTGACTCCACTTTCAAGGAGCTATCAATCTGTACCCCGAGATCTCTTTGTTCTGTAACTCTCACCAACACCCTACCATTAACTGAGTAAGTCCTGTGTTGGTTCGATCCACCAAAATGTATCACCTCGCATTTATCTAAATTAAACTCCATCTGCCATTCAACAACCCACTGGCCCAATTGATCAAGATCCCATTGCAACCCGAGATAACCTTCTTCACTGTCCACTATGCCACAAATCTTGGTGTCAACTGCAAACTTACAAACCATGCCTCCTAAATTCTCATCCAAATCATTAATATAAATGACAAATAACAGTGGACCCAGCACCGATCCCTGAGGCACCCCGCTGGTCACAGGCCCCCAGTTTGACCAAAAAAACAACCCTCTACAACCACCCTCTGTCTTCTGTCATCAAGCCTATTTTATATCCATTTGGCTACCTCACCCTGGATCCCGTGAAATTTAACCAAATCCTGTCTGCTTTTGTTTTTAAATGTTTACATTTTTAAACACTGAAACCTCTTGCCCTTGTTGGGAATATCAGTGCGGTTTGAGAAAAGCAAACACTGATCCCACACTCAACACCCCCCAACACAGGACTGAGCAGAGAGTGTGAAATGTGACTGGTGTGAGTGTGGATTGTCTTTTAAAAGTGGGTAAGAAACACTCCTCCATTTTCAAATCTTTACCTTGCTTATGTAGCGTCTCGGACTCCCCTGTCACTCACCATCCATCTGAATTAATCTCTATTCCTCACTGTCTAACTGTTACTCTCTGCATTGCTCCCTCTCCCTATCTCTCTGTTACTCTCCATCGCTCCATCTCTCTCTCTTCCACTCTCTCTCTATCCCTCTCATCCACCATGTTGTTTATCGTTAAGGGGTCTAATCACGGAGAATTCAAACACTCTTTCTGTTTCTGTCTTGGCAGAATTAGCAACATGAGTGGATATTTCAAGACTGGATTCACACAATACAGACAGAACGCTGGTGAGCTCAGTACACGTGGTACCTGAATGTTACAATAAGATAGAATCTGTATTCAGACAACTGTCACCCCACAGGGTCCAAACTTCACCGTGTTAATTTGATTTGATTTGATTGATTTGTGTTGGGATGCAGTGAAAAGTATTGTTTCTTGTGCGCTATCCAGACAAAACATTCTGTACATAGAGTACACAGGGAGAAGGAGAGGAAAGGGTGCAGAATATCGTGTTGCAGTTACCGATAGGGTGTGGAGAAAGATCAGCTCACACACACACACTCTCTCTTACACACTCTTAGACACACACATAATCTCACACACACACACACATACACACACTCTCTCTCACACACTCTTAGACACACACATAATCTCATGCACACACACGCTCTCTCTCTCACACACACACACTTTCTCTTACACACACACACTCTCTCTTACACACTCTCAGACACACACATAATCTCATGCACACACACGCTCTCTCTCTCTCACACACACACGCCCTCTCTCTCTCTCACACACACTCTCTCACACTCTCCGACGCACACATACTATCTCACACACACACACTCTCTCTCTCTCTCACACACACACACTCTCTCTCTCTCTCACACACACACACACACACACACTCTCTCTCACACACACTCTCTCTCTCTCACACACACACAATGTAGAGGGAGATATACGCTGTATCTCACCCGATGCTGTACCTGTCCTGGGTGTGATTGATGTGTCGGCAGCTTTTCCCTGTATCTATCCCCATGCTGTGTCTGTCATTGGAATATTTGATCGTCATGATGTGGAGATTTGATAGTTATTTGATAGTGACAGTGCAGAGGGAGCTTTATCTGTATCTAACCCCGTGCTGTACCTGTCCTGTGTGTGTTTCATGGGGACAGTGTAGAGGGAGCTTTACTCTGGATCTAACCCCGTGCTGTACCTGTCCTGGGAGTGTTTGATGGGGACAGTGTAGAGGGAGCTTTACTCTATATCTAACGCCGTGCTGTATCTGTTCTGGGACGGTTTTGATGGGGAGAGTGTACAGTGAGCTTTAATCTGTATCTAACCCCGTGCTGTACCTGTCCTGGGAGTGTTTGATGGGGACAGTGTGGAGGCAGCTTTTCCTTTAATCTAGCACCATGCTGTACCTGTCATTGGATCATTTGATAGTGACAGTCTATAGGGAGCTTCACTCTGTATCTAAACCCTTGCTGTACCTGTCCTGGGTGTGTTTGATGGGGGACAGTATAGAGGGAGGTTTACTCTGTATCTAACCCCGTGCTGTACCTGTCCTGGGAGTGTTTGATGGGGACAGTGTTGTGGGAGCTTCACTCTGTATCTAAACCCGTGCTGCACCTGTCCTGGGAGTGTTTGATGGAGACAGTGTCGAGGGAGCTTGACTCTGTATCGAACCCCGTGCTGTCCCTGTCCTGTGAGTGTTTGATGGAGACAGTGTCGAGGGAGCTTTGCTCTGTATCTTACCCTGTGCTGTCCCTGTCCTGCGAGTGTTTGTTGGGGACAGTGTAGAGGGAGCTTTACTCTGTCTCGAACCCTGTGCTGTACCTGTCCTGGGAGTGTTTGATGGGGGACAGTGTCGAGGGAGCTTTACTCTGTACCTAACCCTGTGCTGTACCTGTCCTGGGAGTGTTTGATGGGGACAGTGTCCAGGGAGCTTTACTCTGTACCTAACCCTGTGCTGTACCTGTCCTGGGAGTGTTTGATGGGGACAGGACTTGGGGGACATTGGATTTTAGACAATGTTTAGGGTTTTAGACTTTTCGGAGTGAAATTCAGGAACACTTTGCCACACCAGGTGTGATATTAGTTTGGAACTACCTTCTATAATTCACAGTTGATGCTCAGTCGCTTATTAATGTTCAAACCTGAAGTTGATAGCTGGTATTTTACATCAGGAGAAGCAATTTAAAATCAATGGGTCAATGTTAAAATAGTTGCAGGAACAGAGAGACCTGGGCTTTCAGTTCATTTTTACATCTTAAAGATTCAACCTGGGGCTCAGAATCTATCAGTTGAATCTACTTTTCCTGTCCCGAAAACGTGTCAACAATTGTGTTGGGGAATGTGACAAAAGGTGACATTCCTGCATCCTGCACAGTGGGGTTGGGAGGTTGTTTGAAAGGAGATTCAGAAAGTGTCAATTAGATTGTGTCTCTTTGCAGAAGTTGAGTATTTCACAGGAGATGCCTTGAGATAAAGGAACGTTTTACCAATGTCTGCGTAACTTTCAAAGTCTCCAGACGCATGAAGGGGGCAGAGATTTTGTAATATTCAGAGCAGGAGATGGCAGACAATCACAGAATTGAAGATGTGAGGCCATCTCTTGTTTCTGAATGTCAATCTGTAGCTTTTAAACTTTAGCCCTGGGCTAATCATTCCAAGTTTGCAATCCCACACTTTGCTGTTGTGGATTTTGAGTTGTAAATTTTCTGAAATTGATTCTGTAATAAAAATCCCTGCAGGATGCAATGATTCCCATTCTGTCTGCTGCTGCCAAGCCCCAGTTTGTGTCTCAGTTTCACTCTTTATCAACCATTTAAGATCCAAGAGCCATAGAATTCCTACACTGCAGAATGAGGCCATTCAGCCCAACAAGCCTGCCCCGACAGTAATCCCACCCAGGCCCGAATCCCCCTGACACTAAGGGGCAATTTAGCAAACGTGCAAACTCCACACAGACAGTCACTCGAGGCGGGGAATCGAACCCAGATCCCTGGCGCTGTGAGTCAGCAGTGCTAACCACTGTGCCACCGTGTCACCCGGTGATGAGACAGAACATTTGCCAAAGTGCACAGAAATAGGCAGCATTGTCAGCATTTTAGCTGGAAGCTTCAAATGACAAAGGGATCTTAATAGTAGAGTCACAGAATCCCTGCAGTGCAGAAGGAGACCATTCAGCCCATCGAGTCTGTACTGACTCTCTGACACAGTATCTTACCAAGGCCCTTGACCCAGCCCTATCCCCGTAACCCCACACATTTACCTTAATCCACCGAACCAACACAGCTTTGGACAGGAAACGGCAATTTACTGTGTCCAATCCACAAATTTGGAAAATACTGGGATGGATTGAGAAATGGTTTCCGGGCAGAAAACAGAGCTCAGATACAAATGGGCCCTTTGGCCCAACTTTTCCCTGCCACCCAGTTTTTACCATTAAGCTCGTATCAAATGCCTTGCGTTTGGCCCAAATCCCTCCATACCAAGCTTACCAGAATAACTGTCTGAATGCTTTTTAAAATATAAAATTGTGTCCGCTTCTACTACGACCTCTGGCAGCTTGTTCCAATCCCTCACCACCCTATGTGTGAAAAGAATTGCCCTCTGGACCATCTCCCCTCTCACCTTAAACCTATGTCTTCTAGTTTTAGACTCCCCTCCCTTTTGGAAAAGATGTTGACGAGCTTATCACAGAACAAAGAGAATTACAGCACAGGAACAGACCCTTCGGCCCTCCATGCCTGCACCAACCATGCTGCCCGACTGAACTAAAACCCCTACCCTTCCGGGGACCATATCCCTCTATTCCCATCCTATTCATGTATTTGTCCAGACGTTCCGTAAAACTCACTATCGTATCCGCTTCCACTACCTCCCCCAGCAGCGAGTTCCAGGCACACCACCCTCTGTGTAAAAAAACTTGCCTTGTACATCTCCTTTAAACCTTGCCCCTCACACCTTAAACCTGTGCCCCCTAGATTTTGAATCTTCCACCCTGGTAAAAAGCTTCTGACTATCCACTCTGTCCATGCCCCTCATAATCTTGTAGAATTCTATCAGGTCTCCCCTCAACCTCCGTCGTTCCAGTGAGAACAAACCAAGTTTCTCCAATCTCTCCTCAGAGCTAATGCCCTCCATACCAGGCAACATCCTGGTAAATCTTTTCTGAACCCTCTCCAAATTCTCCACATCTTTCTGGTAGTGTGTCGATCAGAATTGAACACTATATTCCAAGTGCGGCCTAACGAAGGTTCTGTAAAGCTGCTATATCCATGCCCTCATTATTTGAGAGACCTCTAGAAGAACACCACTAAGCCAACTCAAGGGGAAAAAAGTCCCAGAGTATCCAGCCTCTCATTATAACTCAAACCATCAGGACCCCATAGCATCCCAGTCATTCTTTTCTGCACACTTTCTAGCTTAATAATCTCCTTTCTATAAGGGTTACCAGAACAATACACAGCATTCCAAGTGTGGTCTTACCAATGTCTTGTACAACTTCAACAAGACGTCCCAACTCCTGTGTTCAATGTTCTGACCAATGAAACCAAGCATGTGGAATGCCTTCTTCACCACTCTATCCACCTGTGACTCCACTTTCAAGGAGCTATCAATCTGTACCCCGAGATCTCTTTGTTCTGTAACTCTCACCAACACCCTACCATTAACTGAGTAAGTCCTGTGTTGGTTCGATCCACCAAAATGTATCACCTCGCATTTATCTAAATTAAACTCCATCTGCCATTCAACAACCCACTGGCCCAATTGATCAAGATCCCATTGCAACCCGAGATAACCTTCTTCACTGTCCACTATGCCACAAATCTTGGTGTCAACTGCAAACTTACAAACCATGCCTCCTAAATTCTCATCCAAATCATTAATATAAATGACAAATAACAGTGGACCCAGCACCGATCCCTGAGGCACCCCGCTGGTCACAGGCCCCCAGTTTGACCAAAAAAACAACCCTCTACAACCACCCTCTGTCTTCTGTCATCAAGCCTATTTTATATCCATTTGGCTACCTCACCCTGGATCCCGTGAAATTTAACCAAATCCTGTCTGCTTTTGTTTTTAAATGTTTACATTTTTAAACACTGAAACCTCTTGCCCTTGTTGGGAATATCAGTGCGGTTTGAGAAAAGCAAACACTGATCCCACACT
>NW_027590812.1:17500-20000 GCF_964213995.1 Mustelus asterias
TCTCTCACACACTCTCTCTCACACACACACACTCTCTCTCACACACACACACACTCTCTCTCTCTCACACACACACTCTCTCTCTCTCACACACACAATGATGGGCAAAATGTAGAGGAAGATTTGAGCTGTATCTAACCCCGTGCTGTACCTGCCCTGGGTGTGTTTGATGTGCACAATGTGGAGGCAGCTTTTCCTTTAATCTAGCACCATGCTGTGTCTGTCATTGGATTATATGATGGGGACAGTGTATAGGGAGCTTTACTCTGTATCTAAACCCGTGCTGTACCTGTCCTGGGAGTGTTTGATGGGGACAGTGTATAGGGAGCTTCACTCTGTATCTAAACCCGTGCTGTACCTGTCCTGGCAGTGTTTGATGGGGATAGTGTAGAGGGAGCTTTACTCTGTATCTAACCCTGTGCTGTATATGTCCTCGGAGTGTTAGATGAGGACAGTGAAGTGGGAGCTTTACTCTGTACCTAACCACTTGCTGTATCTGTGCTGGGCGAGTTTGATGGGGACAGTGTAGAGGGAGATTTAATCTGTATCTAACCCCGTGCTGTACCTGTCCTGGGAGTGTTTGATGGGGACAGTGTCGAGGGAGATTTAATCTGTATCTCACCCCGTGCTGTGTCTGTTCCGGGAGTGTTTGATGGGGACAGTGTTCAGGTAGATTTACTCTGTATCTAACCCCATGCTGTACCTGTCCTGGGAGTGTTTGATGGGGACAGTGTCGAGGGAGCTTTACTCTACATCTAACCACTTGCTGTATCTGTCATGGGAGTGTTTCATGGGGACAGTGAAGAGGGAGATTTACTCTGTATCTAACCCCGTGCTGTACCTGTCCTTGGTTTGTCTGATGGGGATATTGTAGAGGGAGCTTTACTCCATATCTAACCCCCTGCTGTATCTGTCCTTGGAGTGTTTGATGGGGATAGTGCAGAGGGAGCTTTACTCTGTATCTAACCCATGCTGTCCCTGCCCTGGGAGTGTTTGATGGGGACAGTGTCGAGGGAGCTTTACTCTGTATCTAAACCCGTGCTGTACCTGTCCTTGGTTTGTTTGATGGGGACAGTGTAGAGGGAGCTTTACTCTGTATCTAACCCCGTGCTGCACCTGTCCTGGGAGTGTTTGATGGGGACAGTGTAGAGGGAGCTTTACTCTCTGTCTAACCCCGTGCTGTATCTGTTCTGGGACTGTTTGATGGGGACAGTGTACAGTGAGCTTTAATCTGTATCTAACCCCGTGCTGGACCTGTCCTGGGAGTATTGATGGGGACAGTGTAGCGAGAGCTTTACTCTGTATCTAACCCCGTGCTGTACCTGTGCTGGGCGAGTTTGATGGGGACAGTGTAGAGGGAGCTTTACTCTGTATCTAACCCCGTGCTGTACCTGTCCTGGGAGTGTTTAATGGGGACAGTGTAGAGGGAGCTTTACTCTGTATCTTACCCCGTGCTGTACCTGTCCTGGGAGTGTTTGATGGGGACAGTGTCGAGGTAGATTTAATCTGTATCTCACCCCGTGCTGTGTCTGTTCCGGGAGTGTTTGATGGGGACAGTGTTCAGGTAGATTTACTCTGTATCTAACCCCATGCTGTACCTGTCCTGGGAGTGTTTGAAGGGGACAGTGTCGAGGGAGCTTTACTCTACATCTAACCACTTGCTGTATCTGTCATGGGAGTGTTTCATGGGGACAGTGTAGAGGGAGCTTTACTCTGTATCTAACCCCCTGCTGTATCTGTCCTTGGAGTGTTTGATGGGGATAGTGCAGAGGGAGCTTTACTCTGTATCTAACCCATGCTGTCCCTGCCCTGGGAGTGTTTGATGGGGACAGTGTCGAGGGAGCTTTACTCTGTATCTAAACCCGTGCTGTACCTGTCCTTGGTTTGTTTGATGGGGACAGTGTAGAGGGAGCTTTACTCTGTATCTAACCCCGTGCTGCACCTGTCCTGGGAGTGTTTGATGGGGACAGTGTAGAGGGAGCTTTACTCTATGTCTAACCCCGTGCTGTATCTGTTCTGGGACTGTTTGATGGGTGTACAGTGAGCTTTAATCTGTATCTAACCCCGTGCTGGACCTGTCCTGGGAGTATTGATGGGGACAGTGTAGCGAGAGCTTTACTCTGTATCTAACCCCGTGCTGTACCTGTCCTGGGAGTGTTTGATGGGGACAGTGTAGAGGGAGCTTTACTCTGTATCTAACCCCGTGCTGTAACTGTTCTGGGAGTGTTTGTTGGGAACAGTGCAGAGGGAGATTTACTCTGGATCTAACCCCGTGTTGTATCTGTCCTGGGAGTGTTTGTTGGGGACAGTGCAGAGGGAGATTTACTCTGTATCTAACCCCGTGCTGTATCTGTCCTTGGTTTGTTTGATGGGGACAGTGTCGAGGGAGCTTTACTCTATATCTAACCCCGTGCTGTATCTGTACTGGGACTGTTTTGATGGGGACAGTGTACAGTGAGCTTTAATCTGTATCTAACCCTGTGCTGTACCTGTCCTGGGA